>NW_007001070.1:341803-362215 GCF_000164805.1 Carlito syrichta
GGGAGCCCCCCTCCACCACCTGCCGGCGCGCCCAGGTCCCTCCGTCCCCGCCTTCCGTGCGCCCCGGGGGTGGTCGGCCTCCACTCCGGGGGTGGGCCTCCGGGACTCAGAGGAGACCGACTTAAAGCACGTGTTCGACCCCCGTGAGGGGAGAGTTGCAGAAACTGGACCGATGCCCAGGCCCGGGGCTGCGCGCTTGGGGGCAGGAGTCGGGGCGGTGAGAGAGGTGGAGTTTGTAAGTCCCTTGCAGGGTGGGCCAGGGGCTGGGGGCTTTGCGGGCAGCGGGGAGGAGCCTGCAGCGAGCCTGTTGCTGCAACAAGAAATACCGCTGGGCGAGAGGTTTGGCTCCCGGGAGGTCTCCATCCTGGTGGCCAGATCTTTGCCCAACTCCATTAAAATTTTAAAAAGGTTCAAGGTGGATATACGTCCACACAGCCCGAAGCCCAGTGTCCGCCGGGTCCCGGGACCCCTCTCCCCAGTCCCCCGGAGAGCCAACTCCACCACGGGCGAGTTGGTTGGCGCCGGGCAACCACTGTCGTCCTCGGGCGGCAGCTTTGTTCGAGGGCCTACTGGGGCCTCCTCCTTTTGTGGTGCGCAATTAATTATTGAAGGAAATATTCCGGAGCTGAATTATAGATATGCCCTGCGCGCGCTCACCTGACCGCCTGGCTGGGAGAGGCACACCGGCAGGGCTGCTTTCGGTTGCTGCTTGATTTTTCTTTTATCTTTTAGGGCAATTTTTAAAAACTCGAACTGTAATCAGTGGGAGGAAGAAAAAGAAGGTGGGGGGACACCCTGGCGTGGGCCCCGGCTCTCCTGACTTTTTCCACCGGGTGCAGCTTGAACTTTTAACATAAACACCTTGTGCTGTGACTCCCTAGTCTCCATCGCGGCTGGAGGGACAGAGCGGATGCTCCACGCCGGTTCGTTCCCTGTTCCAGTTCATTCCAGCAACCGGGGAGGGAAGACTTCTCCAAAAGTGAGCCCAAACCGGCGGGGCGCCTCCGCGATGTGACGTCACCCCTGTGCAATTTCATCCACGCCCAGAGCGAGTGACTGACTGGCGTTGGCTGTTGGCTGGTCCAAAGGGTGTTTCTTAGGATGGTGCAAGGCCAGGCTGAAGGCAAAAGATTTCAGGAACAGTTTCCCATAAGCAATTCCTGAGTTCAACCCGGTGCAGCTCTGGAAGGCTCTCGGGCAGATGGCAAGTGAGATGGGACGAGGTACCAGAAATGACAGTTAAATGGAAGCTTGGACGTTTTCACTGGATCATGTTAAAACTTGGTGAACGATGCCTCTCTCTGCCATTTACCGTTCGTTCCTATGGTGGCCCGGGGAGAATTTTTTAAGTTGTAAGTGCCTGAGTACTTCATAGCTATTTGCAGGTTTGGGGATCTCAGTAATCTAAATGACCAGACACAGCAGAAATGCTGCTGAGAAAAAACTACTCGTGGAGGCCTTCCTCCAGGCCATACAACGCATCTTTATTGAGGACTGGATCAAGACGATGAATATCAGCTGTGTCCATCTAGTGCCTCTGTGCTAAGTTATTTGAATGCATATTGTCTAACTATATCCACCTAACTAGCACTTTACATGGTGAGTGGGTACTATGATTATCCCTATTTCATAGAGAGAGGTGTTAACGCTTAAGTGGTTAGCTAACTTGCTCGAGGGTCTTACAGCTAATTGTGTAGCAGAATTAGGCCTTGCACATCTGAACCTGCGTGTGGACAGACCCCATGGTTGTGATGATAATACCGTACGGTCTATGCCCATTTGTTTATATAAACCACATGGGTAGAGACAGATCATGAAACAGAGGGGGTTGTGATACGCTAGAGGCATGAGAATGGTGTCCGTGGGGTACAAAGAGTGGGACAGTATCTAATCTGGGGGAAGCCAGCATGGATTCCCAGGGAAGGCATGTCTGAAAAATAGTGAAATCTGGACCAGCTGCCAGGGAATGCACAGGCACGTGATGCAGGGGTGGGGCAGAGGCAAGAGAGCTGAGAGATAGGTTGGGCCCAGCTGGGAAGAACGTGCCCCTCCCAGCTTTCCCCCATTTCATACACACACAGACACACACATGCACACATATATCACACCTCTTTGCCCACTGAAATACGATCTTTACGAAGTTAACAAGAAACACTTCATTTCTCTCCCCAAAATTCTCTTAGGGATTCCTAGAAACTCATGCAAATAAACAGAAAGATTCTTTGCTTGCGACCAACAAAAACCTCCCATGTCTTAGTCCCCAGACACTCTTTTCTTTGGAGAGGAAAAAATTATTTTCTTGCCTTTCTTGGTCACCGACCAGTCAAAATTCTTTAGGCTCTCCGCCCCTAAATACACCTATTCCCACAAAGAATTTATCCCTGGCTTTGAGTTCTCTCCGTGGTAGCAAAAATGTTCCAGATCGCACTAAGAAGCCTGTGCTTATACAGAACAGGGGCTAGGACAGCAAGTCTGTCTCTTTACAAAAGAGGATAGGAGCCCCCGTGGGACACACACCAGGTCCATTGCCAATGTTTTTGTTCTGTTTGAGGCTGCGGTCCACAGTGAAAGTTCTGTTGACACGTTCTGTTTACTCCTCCTCTGTCTTCCCCAACATGCCTGTGACACCTCACTGAGAACAAGCACTATGTCCTGAACAACCAGCGCTGTCCTTGACCCAGAGCGGAATGTGAATGAATAATGGAAGAGGCTTCCCTTTGCCAAGAAAATTCAGCGAATGTGTCGGGAGAAAGCTAGAAGAAGATCGCCTTTTCACCTGCCCACCCCAGCCTCCCAACTACCTCGCTTTTAAAGTTCTGAAGTAATGGGAGGGTGAGAAAGGCCTGGGATTTGGTTCCATGTTTCCATCCCAAATGCATGGATGGGATGTTTCCAGCAACTCATGATTCCTCACAGAATGCCAGTCACTCAGCTAGTTTGTTTGTTTGTTTGTTTGTTTGTTTGTTTTTCCTGCTGGTGAGTTTTTCAATGACTGTGATCGGACCTCTTGCTTGTCCATCTTAGTTTATCAGTACTGTCAGGTCTCAAGACATCAGAAAAGCATATTTGTTTCTTACTTAAGTGAATGTCAGTCCATGTGGGCTGCTGTAACAAAATATCATGAACTGGGTAGTTTACAAACAACACGTTTGCTTCTCACAGTTCTGGAGGCTGAGATGTTCAAGATCAAGAGGCTGGCTGATTTGGTGACTGGTAAGAGTCAGTGTTCTGGTTCATAGGTGGCGCCTTCTTGCTGGATCTTTTACAAGGGCAGTGTTGTGTGGTGGACAGGCCTATGCAAACCTATCCCTAAAGTCGGAGGAAGCTGAGAAGCCAGCGGAAGAGTCTGGCAAACCCTGTTTCTTAGAATCATTTCATAGGCTCTTAGGAAGAGAAGCCATGTCTTAGTCTCAGGCAGTCGTGAGACAGGATGGTGGATCCCAGCTCCACTAGCCACCAGATCCACAGGGAAGGGATGATTCAGAAGGGGTGTGTAGGGCTATTGAAGTATAATAACATCAACGTTGTTTGTCTAAGGGCAGGATGTAGGCAAGTGCCAGTTCTTACACAAGAAACAATTGGTAAGCCTGGAACTGGAGTTGATCAGATGTCAACATGGTGGATTAGCATTTGAGATGGACTAGATTTGGCCTCCACAGGCATTAATCCCATTCATGAGGACTCTGCTGTGATGACTTCATCACCTTTCAAAAGGTCCCACATCCTAACACCATCACATAGGGGGTCAAGATTGCAACATGAGATTTTTGGGGTGGACACATTCAGAAGAGAGCAGTGAACAAACAACCCTAGAGAGAAAGGTTGACCACTCACGCATGACTCTCTGATTGCAGCACTGAGGAAGGAACAACAGAGAGTAAGAACTGCTGCCTGCCCTGTGAGGATACTCGTGGTCTAGAGGGTAAGAGACAGCACGCTCCTGTGGCAAGGCTCTAACAGAAAGCACACAAGGGGCTGGGCTCGGTGGCTCAGCCTGTAATCCCAGCACTTTGGCAGGCCAAAGCAAGTAGATTGCCTGAGCCCGCGGGTTCGAGACCCGCCTGGACAACTTGGCGAGACCTCATCTCTACAATAACTCAAAAATTAGCTGGGCGCGGTAGTGCACACCTGTAGTTCCAGTTACTTGGAAGGCTGAGATGGAAGGATCACCAGAGCCCAGTAGGGTGAGGCTACGGTAGCCAGGAGCGTGCCACTGCACTCTACTCTGGGCGACAGAGTGAGAATCCAACTCAAAAAAAAAAAAAAGAAAAAGAAAAGAAAGCACACAAAGGACAGGGAAAAACATCACGTAATCAAAGTTACACATGGACATAAAGACGAGAACAGCAGAACACCAGGACTCCTAAAGCAAGGAGAGAGGGAAAGGGACAAGGGTTGAAAAACTGCCCATTGGGTACCACGCTCATTCTTTGGGGGATGGATTCAGGGGAAGCTGAAACCTCAGTATCACACAATATGTCACATAACAAACCTGCACATGCACCACTTGGATTTTAAATTTAGAATGAAAAGAAGGAAAGGTGCTCAGGGCGGAGGGAGTCCCTCAGGCTCACCCAGCAAGAATGGCATGTGTGAATAGGTGAGGATGGACTTAGATATGCCATGCTCAAACAGGGGTCCAAGGAAAAAAACACCGTACAAAGGGATTTCTCGACCGTTTTTCCACCTTTACACAGGACAGATGTACTTCCTATGCACAACACACTCCCCTGGGCAAACCCAGATTAGCAAATGCAGCGTTCACCAACTAGATGGAGAGGCAGGCATTCTCAGGCTTCCTGGCTCTGATGACATCCCTTCCTCCTCCATCTATGAATGTGTCTCAGGAGTTATGTGAGGGAAATCAAATGGGCATAACTTTAAATTATCTCAGAACCTAGTTTCCTAAATGCAAGCCTTCCTGCCAAATGCTCCTGCTTAGTGGAAGTGACTTGGTATTTGCAACACAATCCACTTGGATACTGGGAGCTTGGATACTGGGATGCCTCACTCGCGTTGAGCGTCGCTCTGTCACATCCACTGCAGTTCGGTAAAGGAGAAACATCCTTGTAGCACTTTGCTCTGTTTGCCTTGTAGGTGGTTAGGAAATAGAGCAGTGGCGGAGATTCATGGAAAATGAAGGGCCAACCTTGGTGTAGATCAAAAACCTTCCTAGCCTTGTCTGCTGGCAACAACCAGGAGCACATTTGGGGCAGAGACAAATCAAGACAAGGTTTAAGGTGCGAGTGCTACTGTGCTACAAGAGTGAACACCACATGCCTTCTGCTGTTACTCCTAATAGTTCATGTGAAGAACTGTCCCCCCAGATATCTAAATGTGGACAATGTATGCTATTCAGGAGACAGACTAAACGTCTAGACTTTACCACTAAGCAATATATCCACGTAAAAAAAAACTGCACTTGTAGCCCCTAAATCTATAAAAATAAAACACACCAACTCCAAATCAAAAACAAACAAACAAAAAAAAAAAAACTAGAGATCGTGGTATATGTCCTGCCAAAAATGCGTTCCAACATCTCTGGAGGCCCTTTGAAATATGATCAATGATTTTAGGATAGGCTGGATTCGATTTGAGTACAAGTTGGCTAATTCCCTCCTTCTCCCATTTTGATTTTGATCAACACTTTTCATTCCTCACCCCAAGGACAGGCATCACCAAGTCCTGCAGAGAGCCTCTGTTCTCCAACCTCAGAATGTTCACATGCTTCCTGCAGGTGCTGGCACCTTGGCTACTTCCTCATCGTGATATCAACCTCTTTCCTGATTTGGTTAAGTGTCAGAAAAAGTTCATTCAGCACATGCTTTTCCAAACAAGGACCATAGGAAGGATACTCCCGCTTGGAAGAAATTTCTAGTGGGTACAGATCAGTTAGGAAACCTACACAAAATTTTTTCTGATATTTTCTCACTTTTTCTCACTCCTGAATAAAGACAGTTCTAGGGTTTCAATAACTGATGTATCTTAAAACAAAAAGCCAAAATAAACAAAGCTGAGAGAGTGGGTGCTGTGAGGATACCAACTTGAGGTTTGTTGTAGCTGACTCCAAAAAACTACACACCACGTGTCATGCTTTATATATGCTTGAGGCTCCTCTGATTTATTTCTCAGTCAGTCTGAAATCACCTCCTGTCCTCTGAGAAAGAACAGAGATTGTAGGGTGTCCTCTCCAAAGGTCTTATGGAGGAGCAAATGCTACCCATTCTTAGCAAACCATTCAATGCAGAGACAGGTTTGAACTTGAAAGTAATTTATACATTTACAATGAAATTTTAATGATTAACAGCAGCTCTTGGGGGGAATATATATATATAAATTTATATATATAAACACTCGACCAAAGCAATTACTCTTGAATTTCTTGGTGGGCCAAGGCAGAGATCAGATCATGGGGTTGTAGGACTGTCTCTCCAGCCTCTTGGCTGCAAATCCTGCAGCAGGACACTTGACCTTCATAGGCCTCAATTTTCTTATCTATAAAAATGTGAACTACGGCACCAGTCCTGTTTCAAAAGATCATGAGTGTGGATCACATGGCAAAATGTATGGGAGATTTTTCTACAACCACAAAAGTACAACATAAATATAGGACATCATTATTTTAAAGCAATAACTATCTGTCATGGGCTGAATGTTTGTGTTCCCCCAAAGTTGATGTGCCGAAGCCCTAATTCCTAAAGGGATGGTATTTGGAGATAGGGTCTTTGGAAGGTAATCAATACTAGATGGGGTCATGAGAAAGAGACCTCATCATGGGATTCATCCCCTTATGAAAGAGATACCACCCTGAGGATCATACAAAGAAGTAATATGAGCACAAGAAAAGATGATGGCCACCTAAAACCCAAGAGAAGAGACTCAGAATGAAGCCTATGATGTCAGCACCTCGATTTTGGATTTTGCAACCTCCAGAACCATAAGGAAATAGATTTCTGTTATTTAAGTCACCCAGTCCATGGTAGAAGCAGCACATCCCGCATCTGAAAATCTGAAATTCAAAATGTTTCACCATACAAAACTTTTGAATGCTGACATGATGCTCAAAGGAGATACTCATTGGAGCATTTCGAATTTTGGATTTTCAGATTAGGCATGCTCAACTGGTAAGTCTAACATGCAAGTATTCAAAAATAAAAAAATAAAATAAAATAAAAACAGCACCAAAATCTGAACCAAAATGGTCTCAAGCATTTTGGATAATGAATACTCAACCTGTATTTTGTCATTGCAGTTTGAGCTAAGACACCATCAAAACTAGAAAACGACATAAACTAGCAAACTTTGCTCTGGTCCCTGAAACTCAATACTGTTTCTCTAAATGGTTCTTTGGGGTTCTCTTTAAAGAAATTGATAGAAAGGCTTGTATGAACACAAAGCTTGGTTTATACCTGCCAAGTGATCATGATAATAAAATTTTATTAGTCCTTCATAATCTAAAACTCACCCAACCCAATCTGCAATTGTTAGCAGGTTTTCATATAAAATGACTGTAGACGACATTAGCATAAATATTTGTGACACTTTGAATAGTATTAATTGTTCATTCACTCAACAAAATTTTGTCCCAGTCATTAGTCCAAGCACTAATGACATGAAGAGATACATGAAGACAAGATTCTTACTGACAGATAAACAAGAAAGCCTCAGACAGTGTGTTATCAGGTAATAATATAGGGTAACAGAATATCAAGGAAGGGGGTTTCAACTTTAGTTGGGTAGGTAAAGAAACCCTCACTGAGGTGACAATTGGGTTGAGGTATCTGACAAGAAATCTTGCCCTGAGAAGATCTGGAGCAGAGGAAATAAAAAGCATTAGCCACGCTATGAGCACATGTGGTTCAGTCGTCGAAAATTTGGTGGTTAGATAGCAGGGGATTTCCCACAAGGAGCCTAGTACCCACACAGCATTAAGAGCACAAGAGTTCTGTATTGATACAATTTAATTCTGCCACACCACTGCCAGGTGCATTCCAGGTTGGGATCCCAGAAGCACATCTCTCTCCTTCCTTCTCTTGCTCCTAATTCCAGGCTCCATCTCTCTCCAAGTTCCTGAATTTGGAAAGGAGGGTGCCCAGGAGGTTAGGGAGGTGGGTCCCCGGGGAAGGAGGACATTCACAGTTCTGCACATGAATGCCACATATTTGTGTAAGAGGCAGTGTTGAGGGCTTGCCCCAGCTCACTCGATTTGTAAATGAAGATAAAGATTCCTTTCCCTGGCTGGGTGCTGCCTGTTCTCCAAAAGGCTGGATGTGCTGATGTTCTGTGTGCTCTGTTACAACTCCTGTTCCATTGAAGGGTTTTTTGGTTGTTTTTGTTTTGTCTTGTTTTGTTTTTGCAAGGAATAGAAAACAGTGCAAGCTATTCGTGTACAACAGTGGTGAAGGGGTCAGATCATACAGTAGTCCAGAAAGAACTGAGGAACCAAGATTCAGCAAAGAAAAAACTGGTAATTAGCCAGGTTAATCCTTTCTCTCTCTCTCTTTCTCTCTTCCCCCTCCCTTTTTCTCCCCCTCTCTCCTCTCCCTCTCTTTTTCTCTCTTCCTCTTTCTTTCTCCTTCTCTCTCTCCTCTCTCTTTCTCTCCCCCTCTCCCTTTCTCTCCTCTCTTTCTCTCCCCTCCTCCTTCTCCCCCCTTCTCCCTCTCTCCTCCCTCTTTTCCTCCCCCCTCTTTCCTCTTCCTCTCTTTCCCCTCTCTTTTCTTCCTCTTCTCCCCCTCCCTCCCTCCTTCTCTCTCTCCTCTCCATTTCTCTCTCCTCTCTCTCTCCCTCCTCTAATCCCTATCTCTATTATCTGTCTCTTTCTATGCCCCACTCCCCTCTTCTCTTTCAACTCTGTGTCTTTGTTTTTCCACATCTCCATTCACATAGTCTCACCATGGCTGACTTGGCCCCACTGTCACATGATCTTTCAGTTTAATAGTCCTTCCTTCGCACACTTAGTTAAAAATTCCCTGAAGGAGAAATCAGAATTGAATCATGTTTTTAAGCCGGGTCACTCAAGTCACAGGTTACCAGCTTAACTGGTCAAATCACCTGTGTCCCAAAGGGGAGTCACTCTTCTGGTTCTGTGAATGGGATTGTATTTTCTGAACAGGAGCCAACACAAGTCCAGTGCATTAATTCTGACCACAATGTGCCTGCTTGCTGCAAGACTTTGGGAACCCTTGCTACTTACAGCAGACTTCTCAGCATATCTAGCATGCTTACAATTTTCATGTCCCACATTGGAGTTCATGCAAACTACTTTACAATGGAGTTGTAGCAGATGCATACACAATGCTACAACAAAGTTTTGCAGCATTTTGTGGGTTTTTTTTCCTGTAATTCAGAGCTAATAATTTCATTTTCAGAACATAAACATTTTATAACCTCATTCAAAGCTTATGGGCAAAAGACACAACCCAGAAACCAACTATAATCCCTGAACAAAGAAGTAGCTCCTTGATTACTGTCAAATACTTACATTTCTTGACACTTAAAGAATTATTAAATCATCTCATCGCCTGATAAACTCCAGATGAAAGGTATCCTCATCCACCTGTTTACTTGTCTATGGGTGACCATGAGCTGACTTCAGTGAATACATCCTGTGTTTACGATACCTTCTATGTTGTGAGCCATACTGGGAAAACTAATTGTTAAACTCTGCATATACACCCAGAGGCTACAGTAAGAGATGTATACAAAAAAAAATAATAAATCCGAAAATAGCGAAGTAATAAATAATCGTTTGCAGATGGGAGTTGTTTCTACAGTTTTCTAAACAACAGCAGGTTTCTTTAAGACATCATGGTAGTTCCCCTGATGTTTTAACAGGTGTCCCAAATTTTTCTTCACTTAAAAAGCAGATAATTTGAATAAGAGTGTGATAAAATTAACTGAATCCTAATTAATTTTTAAGACAATATCAAACCATTGCTTTAAACTTAGAATAATCTCACCCATACATGTGCTTATACATTAGTTAAAGACACCAAGAGAGTTGTTTCTTTCTTTCTTTTTTTTTGGAGTTGGAGTCTCACTCTGTTGCCCAGATTGGAGTGCAGTGGCACACTCCTGGCTACCGCAGCCTCGACCTGCTGGGCTCTGGTGATCCTTCCACCTCAGCCTTCCGCCTCAGCCTTTCAAGTAGCCAGAAGTACAGGCATGTGCTACCACGCCCGGCTATTTTTTTTTTTTTTTTTTTTGATTTATTGTAGAGATGAGGTCTCGCCAAGTTGCCCAGGCGGGTCTCAAACCCACAGGCTCAGGCAATCCACTCACCTCGGCCTCCCAAAGCGCGGGATTACAGGCTGAGCCACCGAGCCCGGCTATTTTTTTTTTTTTTTTAATTGTAGAGATGAGGTCTCACCATGCTGCCCAGGCTGGTCTCCAACCCGTGGACTCAGGCAATCCTCTTGCCTTGGCCTCCCAAAGGACTAGGATTACAGGCTTCAGCCACGGCACCTGGCCATGAGTCCTTTCTGAGAGGAAACACGTTCCAGCAATTATTTTACAGTATTGTCAAAAACCTATGGGACAATCTTCAAAGTATTATTTGGATGACTTGTTCTATTCATTCAGGTCCACTCGGAGAGAAATAAATAAATAAATGTAGAGAACAAACCAAAGCGAACAATTTCTTGTGGCCTGGGAGTTTGCAGGTAAGAAAGCTTCCACATCTTCAGGTAAGAAAGCTTCCTGAAAAAAATGAAAGGAGAGTTAGGGATTCTTAGCAGGGGTGACCTACCCACCTTCACAAGACAACTTAAATAATATTAAATGGTCAAGATTTAAAATCAGCATGCATACAGATGAACTTGATATATGATCACCTGAGAAGATTATTTTTCTATTCACAACCCAAGCAAAGTATTTGGTGCAATCTTTCTTTCTTTCTTTCCTTTTCTTTCTTTCTTTTTTTTTTTTTTTTGAGAAAGCAAGATTTATTGAGAGGACAGAAAAACTCCCACAGGGGTGCAATCTTTCAAGAGATGTCCAGTTCACATAATCTTCTGCCACCACGATTGTTGCAATTCGTGGTCTAGTCACGTGCGCCACACTTCGCTCAACAGTGTTTGTACTGATGGCAGATTTAATAACAATTAATTTTTCCAATCAAGATAGGACACATCAAGTGCTGGACTTCGTTTCTGGTATTAAGCTAAAAGAAAAATACGGCCTACCCTTCACTTCAACTCAGAGGAAGTTACTGAGTATTTCATTCCTAAATTCAGTGTGATGTATGGAAAGAATAATGTGATTCGTTCATGCCGAATACAAATTACAAGTTAAGAGCAAAGACTCAAAGCAAAAACTACCTATTGCTTACTAACTGTATGGACTTGATCAAGTCTTCTAAAGTTTTCCAAAAAGTAATATTCTCCTCTGCAAGACAAGAACGGTGACACTTGCTTTGTAAGGTTGCTGTGAGACCTGGATGACATAAGTGATGCGAAAGGCAAAATGCAAAGGACAGCTGAGGACACGATTTTATTCAGGCTATTACAATTCAGAAAACATTGACTAATGAGAAACGTCTCAAAGAAAAGGGAGGAGCCTGCAGTTTATAGATGCAGATAAACAGGGGACTCACCCTGGACTTCAATGCTATGGCACAGGACAAATGACTGGAAGAAGGATGGAAGGAGTCTTCACTTGGAACACACAAGGGCAGGGTGGTCCTTGGTGGGTTTTCTTCTTGCGGCTCTTTTCTGGGAACACAGGGCTCAGACAAAGTCCAACATTGTCAGTCTTTCCCTTTTGTCAAAGACAAAGGGGCATCATTTATCACCAAACAGCTCAGAGGCAATTATAAATCACCTGAGTGGAACAAAGTGGGGTTGAAGAAATAATCTCTCAGTGGTTCTTGTTGGCATTGTTCCTGTAAAGCTAGTTGGTGGAAAGTCATTGCAAAGTTTCGTGGTTTTGGAGATCTGAGTCAGGCATCTTACAAGAGGTATCCCTAAGATGGCAAGGAGAAATGTGGATATAATAGGTTGTGCAGTCAGTTGATGAACCTGAGTGTAGCAGCTCAGTCGATTATACAAGGTCCGTGGGAGAAAACTTCTGGTTATACAGTACCACTGGTACCACTGGTTCATTGTCTTGAAGCTCAACTGCAGAAAGTGCATGGTCATTGTAATGTTGTCCACGGTATTACTTACCTCTCATATCCTAAGTAAAAAACCCTTGGTTTTCTTCAATAATCAAGGATATTATTAAGTCAGCGTAAACAACAGAAGGTTAGTCTGTTATGACTAGGACAGAATCTTTGCTACTAAGGTAGGATGAGAAATAACTTTATTATTATCTTTTAAGAGCAGACCAATACTAACAAAAATGCCACTTTAACAGAGAGAAAGCTAAATTCTAGTTTTGCAACAGTATAATATTTAATAGCAAAGCTTTTTTTTTAACGTTATAAATAAATCATCAAACTTTACCCAGCTTTGGCCGTGACAAAATTTCTTCTCCACAAGTCTTTCACAGTTTTTTAAAGCCATGTCTGTTCCTTTAGGAAAACCTCTCAAAGTGGCGAAAATGAGCACATTCAGTAACAGAACCAAGTATATATAACTTCTCTGTTGTGTATAAAGGTAAATATTAAAATTATGTAAACTTAAAATGATAATAAGTAATTCATGTTTCAATATACTATGTTACTTAGAAATAATCTAGGAATATAATGAACATCCCATAAATAACTCAATCTAGTACCAATCTGAATTTTAAGCTACCTAAAGATCTTGGAAATTATCTTCAAGTTGGCATACCACAAAATATAATTGCCAATAAGATAAAGTTCTCAGAATAATTATTCAAGTTTCCTAAATACAAATTTACATTTTTATGACTTAAACACTAAGTAGAAGAAACATCAGATTATTTACAACTAGATCTGTATAAGTTTAGGAATATTATAACCATGTAGAATGCTACATGAAATATTATAGTTAACACTAATCCATCAAAGAATACATGGCTGTTTGTATTAAACTAAAAATATTGAAGTCTGATCTGCAAAGGTTTCCTTAAATTATGGGAGCTTGAAATCTTAAAACATTCTGAGTTGTTTTGTAAAAGGACATTTAAAAAATTTAGCATATTGAAAGTCTTAGTAGTTCACTTTCCTTCATTTCTGGGAATTTTAGAAATATTCAATTTATAAAAGCAATAATTTACCTCTAAACCAATTAGAATAGAACTCCTTAAAAAGATATTTTAATCATATTTGGTAATTCCATCTGGAAGCAGGAAAATATTACACCCTCATACAACGAACGGCAAAAGCCTTTCTGAATTGCAGACATAAACATACAAAGAGAAAGAAAATTTCAAAAATTCAGTCATGGGTCAAGCAAACATAGAAATGCAAAACTCACTGGTCCATGTCAAAGAGTAGTTCTCTTCCCAGTAGGTACAAATTTTCAGTTGATTTGAACTCAAAATAGACACCTAGACAGATACGAAAGCCTAACAAACTAGATTCTCTGTCATCTTTCACCCAACAGCATCAAGATCTCCGTAAACAATCAGTTCCTTTACAGAGAACAGCAAATGCTCAGATCACAAACCAAAAGAAGCGGGCAACAGAAGTCAAGTGAGTATTAAGAAAGACTCAAAATCA
Organism: Carlito syrichta; assembly: GCF_000164805.1. Taxonomy (NCBI): domain Eukaryota; kingdom Metazoa; phylum Chordata; class Mammalia; order Primates; family Tarsiidae; genus Carlito; species Carlito syrichta. Next base: position 355,431 of record NW_007001070.1, read on the forward strand.
AATCCTAACCATGCTATTGGCAGACCAGAGTTCATAACACAGGACCAGAAGTCAGAATCACCATGGGTCCCACGTCTTGGATCACCTGTCAGAAGCAGAGCACACAGGACACCAAGAGCCCTTACTAGTTGGAGTAACAGGTACTCCAGAGACTGGGACTGATCATCTTCTGGTTACAACACCACACTGAGAAAGGCACATGTACCAAAGAGGTGATTTTATTTAGGCTACTGCAGTAGGAAGAACATTCATTAACCAGGAACATCTTAAAGGAAAGGAAGGAGGCGGGAGTTTTTCAGAAGCCAGGAAGCTGTCCAGGCGTTTATGAGAGTCTTGTGGAAGGATGGAATAGATAGTATCCTGAAATGTACCAGCTCAGGGTGATCCTTACCGAGTGGGGAGATTTCTTAACCATTGCTGCTTTCCAGAGCAAAGGACTCAAAAAAAGGCTCAACATTGTCAGTTACATAAAATATAAATATAAAATATTGTCTACAATATTTGTCATATAAAATAATTATTATTGGAGAGAAGAGTATACTTAGCAGTTTGCTTTCTGTATTCTAACTGCCCAAGGTTAAGGCCTGACTCTACTGATTACTAGTTGCATGACTTTGGGAAAGTTACATAGTCGCTCTAATTCTTGTTTTTATCATTTTTTGAACCTTTAAACAGTGACTTGATCATAAAGTTTTTGTAATGATCAGATACAATAAGGGTGAAAAAGTCTTAAACCAGTTTCTTGTAACTGGTGAACTGTCAGAAACAATGGTGAACTATTATTACCTTTTCCATTTAGAACTAAATGAAGGCTGTAAGAAAGTGGGTAATTGCTCTATTTCTAAAATCTATTTGGGAAAGTAAACATTTTTATGACTCATTTTTTTATTTGCCACGTTAATCTGGTAATTTCAATAGAAACTTTTGATTACTCTTGACACAACATCTAAACAGTTTTATCTTCATTACGATAGAAAAGAATTTTAAATTTGTTTCTTTTAAAAGACATCTTTTTATTGCAGAGTAAATGAAAAGTAAGTAGTTCCTAAATAATTAATTGAATAGTAATAAATTAAACCAAATCAAAGTCAGAGAGAACTAAATGGTGTTTTTCTTCTGTGTTACGTTAAAATCCATAATTCTGCTGTTTTCCATTCTAAATAATGTAAACTACCCAGACAACTGTCTGAGGACAGTTTGAGAAAATTATATACTTTTATAATCTTGGGACCTTCTTTTCCCTGGGATGAGGGAAATAAAACAGCAAGAAAATCTCACCAGACCATTGTTTCTGTGGGCATAGTTCTGGGAGGGCAAAGGTTTTGCCCTTAAAGACTAGCAAAGAAAGCAGTCCTAGAAATTTCTTAATAATCCTGTAATCAATCCTTCTGCCAGCATCTTGGAGAGCTTCATCATAGGTTCAGTACACATCTCTTTCAGTTCTCAGTTTTCTACTGAGGCTATTAATGCCATCTATGTGAGTAATTTTTACAGTATCAAAAAAAGAAATGTCTGCTGATTTCCTTGACTCCCTACCTGTGAGGAGGACAGGCTAAAAAAAGGGTGTGTGACTGGATTGGCAGCAGTAAAATGAAGAAGCAGCTTTGTCATTTGAAGTTGTCTCACAACACTTTCCATCTGCATTGTGAAGGATTTTAGCAATACTACTCACTTCCTAGGGGATCGAACAGTGCAAAATAAGAGGAGACAAAGCTCTTATTTACTCCAAGGACTCAAAAAAAAACCCCAAAAAAGTCAACTGTGACAAGCAAAAGAATAGCCTTAAGAAGCTTCAAAGTTACCTAAATGCTTCAGAAGACAAAGCTGGCCCTTGTGCAATACAACAGCTAATGTATAAGACAATGTATTTGTAGGTTTGTGCAGTCTCTAAAGCGACACAGCCTCGACTCAGACTCTGATTCCATCACTTATAGACCATGGACAAACAACTTAACAGCTATGAACTTCAGTTTCTTTAGTGAAATGTGAGAATAAGGCAGCACACACACTGCAGAATGACTTTAAGGGTCAAAAGAGAAAATTTAAGTACAGTTGACCCTTGAACAATGAGTTTGGATCCACTTAGATGCGGATGTTTTTCAGTGAAAGTTACACTGACTTTGTCTGTCCCAGTCCCCTCTTCCACCTTCTTTGTCTCTTCCACCTCTGTCACCCCTGAGACAGCAAGACCCACCCCTCCTCTTCCTCCTCCTCCTCCTTGACCTGCCCAACTTTGAACAATGAGGCTGAACACCTTTATGGTGATCCACTCTCACCTAATGAATACCAAATCTGTTGTCTCCTCTAGCTTACTTTATTTTCAGAATACATATCATCTAACACATATAATGTATACATATAACACATATAATAGTACATATAGTCTAACACATATAATGTATATAAATATGTGTTAATTGACTGTCTACATTGTTGGCAAGGCTTCCAGTCTATGGTAGACTAATAGCAGTTAAATTTTGGGGGTGTCAAAGATTGTATACAGATTTTCAACCATCCAAGGTATCGGCACCCCTAACCCCACGTTGTTCAAAGGTCAACTCTACTTAGCTCAGTTCCTGGTCCATGGCAAGCTCTCTAAGGAAAGTTAGCCCTAAAAGTAGTAGTACAGGTATTAGTAAAATACTATATAAATAATATATAATAAAGAATTTAAACATAAGCTACACGCGTAGCCTATAATTAGTATATCTGACAATATATAATTAAATCATTTTTTATGGTGGTACAGATGTAAATGTTATAGGAAACCAAAGGAAGGAAGAACTGCTGGAATATCAGTAGAGATGAATGCTCTTTGTACTATGTCTGGCAAGTAGTAAGCTCTTGACAAATGTTAGGTGTTTTTATTATCGTCACTATTGATCATAGAGGAGGTTAACTGAGCCAAACCTTAAAGAAGGAGTCAGATAAGGATTGCAAAAGGGTCTCTCACATGACAGTGGCAGGAGTGGAGTCACTGATGTGGGAATCAGCAGGATACAGTTCACTAAGGTAAAGAGCAAAGACATCAGTCTAAAGAGAACCGGTGGAGACATGCTCTGATGTTTCTACCAACAAGTCCTTGTTATTATCAGCCTCATTATTAAGAGTTGATTTTTTTTTTCACAGTGTTTTTGTGCTTGTTATTACCACATGTAGTAGGCTAAACAATGCCCCTCCCCCACTCCACCAAGAGATATGTCCATGTCCTGATCCTCTGAACCTATGAATATTACCTTATTTAGAAAAACAGTCTTTGTAGATGTAATTAAAGACCTCAGGAAGAAAAGATGACCCTGGATTATCCAGGTGGGCCCTAACTCCCATGACAAATGTTCTTATAAGAGAAACACAGGAGAGACATACAGAGAAGAGGAGATGGCAGCTTGGCCACAGAGGCAGAGGCTAGAGTGAGGCAGCTACAAAATAAGGATTGCTGACAGCCACCAGAAACTGGGAAAAACGAAGAACAGAATCCCCCTCAGAGCCTCTCGAGGGAGCCAGGCACCACATTTCACCTTGATTTTGATGGCTTGACTTCCAAAATTGTGGTATTTTTCCTAACAGTCATTGCAAACAAATACGCAATGCCATGCCAACCTTTTTACTTGTTTAATCTCAGATCTCTATAATTTTGTTTACTTCAGGCCTCTAAAATTCTTATCACCATTTACAGGTGCTAGAGGAATATTTAATGGGCACGGATAATCTAGTCTGAAGGAAGGTACAGAGAAGTCTTCTTAAAGGAAGACATGTTTAAAGTGTAATTGGTTGGATGGGTGGGAGTTAGCTAAGACAAGTACCAGTAGGCATAACAGGCAGGTGGAAGGCAAGATGACAGGATGAGAAGCGTAGTAGTTTGGTGAGGCTGGAGGGACCAGGAGGAAAAACAGCTTGAATGTGGCATGAAGGCTGACAAAGATGAAGGGTTGACCAAGCCTGCGTGGGGTTTCCACAAAACAAAGTCAGAAGAAGCTCACCTTTGGGGATGCCACACCAAAAAGACTCTAATAATGGGCAAATTTTTTAAAAGCCAGACCCTCTTCACTTGTTTTATCAGCCTTCTATAGACAGTGTTTGTGTCCCCACAAAGTTATTCTATTGAAGCCTAACACGCAAAGTGATAGTATTTGGAGATGGAGCCTTTGGGAAATGATTAAATCGTAAGGACAGAGCCCTCATAAATAGTTTTAGTCCCCTGGTAAAAGGGATCCAGAGAGCTACCTTCTTCGTTCTGACAGTTGAAGACACAGCAAGGATACAGTGGCTGCCTCTGAACCAAAACACAAGCTCTCACCAGAATCCACCCCTGCTGGTACCCTGGTCTCAAACTTCCAACCTCCAGAACTGTGAGAGATAAAGGTCTGTTATCTATAAGTCATCTGGGTTATGATATTTTGTTATAGCAGCCTGAACTGACTAAGACACAGCCTATCCACTGACCTTCTGATAAATAACAGATAACCTGGATTATTTTAAACCCATATAGATAAGGGAGTGGTATACGCAAGGACATTGGCATATGCTCTCCAGGGTTTTGCAAAGACCAGGTGGTAGTCCCAGAGAAAATCAATAACCACTGCTTCTATTTGTGGCTTTGTTGCCACAGAAACATGTTTGTGGGTGAATTTGGAAGGCAGATTTACAAGGCCAAAACAACCAGCCCCCCAAAAAAGGAGAGAAAATTTCAGTCAAATAAAAATGTTTGCTATAGTAGCAAAGGTTTGATTTTATCAGCATTTTTCCATTTAATTAACTGCATGTTTGAAGAAGGTTTATCAAATAAAGCCAGCCATGCTCCTCTAAGCACAATAATCTTGAAACAAGGGAGGAATACTAGCTTCAGTGTAGATAGAGTATGTGGAAGGTGGCTGGAAAACATTTGGTGGGTCTGTCAAGTTGAACCTATTTGCAAGAATAGCAAATAATGGGAACCTCAACTTTAGAGAGCAGTGCTAGGGAGCTTCACCAACACTGATTTAACAAAAATAATTATATATATATATATATATATATATATATATGTATATGTATGTATATAAAACCTTGGCTTTGTACCTTCCTAAGTCTTAACTGTCACACCATATAAATTGCAGACACTTGGTGAAAAAGTTCTTGAAATTATTTGCCAAGCAAACTGGCTCATACCTATAATCTTAGCATCTTGGGAGGCTGAGGTGGGAGGCTCTCTTGAGGTCAGGCGTTTGAGACCAGTCTGGACTACATAGCAAGACTCTGTCAAAAAAAGACTTGATACAATTCTTTCTCTGACTCATTCTTTAGTAAAATGAATAGCGACATCAAACTATCGAACTCAAAACACTAAAAGTGTTCAGAATTTTAATCATTAAAATATGAAGTTGTGGTAGTTCATTTGTAAATGCCCATCTACCCAAGTCTCTCAAGGAAATGTGTGCCTCATTTATTTATTTATTTATTTTATTTTTGAGTTGGAGTCTCACTCTGTTGCCCAGACTGGAGTGCAGTGGCTGCTCCCGGCCACCGCAGCCTCGACCTGCTGGGCTCCGGCGATCCTTCCGCCTCAGCCTTCTAAGTAGCTGGTACAGGCATGCACTACCATGCCCAGCTAATTTTTTGATTTATTGTAGAGATGAGGTATCACCAAGTTGCCCAGGTGGGTCTCGAACCAGCAAGCTCAGGCAACCCACTCACCTCAGCCTCCCAAGGCGTGGGATTACAAGCTGAGCCACTGACCCTGGCTTGTGCCTCATTTATAAAAGGGTGCTTTTGAATTGAGTCTTGGAGACGTCTTCCTAATTTCCCTAACTTCTCTGTTTCCCTAGACTCTGGAGTGGTGGTGAGCCTGCAAGGGTGTAGAGGAGAGAAGAAGGTAATGTCATTGGCCACAGCTGTGGCACCTGTGGATGGTTTGAAAAAAACAAAATAGGGATCTAGGTAGATTGACATATCCATAAGGAATCTCATTCTTGTCATAATACAACATAATCCCCAGAAACTATATAGAATAACCAAGCTTATTTGGTTCCTTGCTTAAATCTGATCCTTCTCTGTTTTTCATCTCTTACCTTTTTTGAAATGGACATGGTTAGTTGCTTCCAGACCATCCTTTCCCCCCTTCCGTCTAAGAAACAGCATCTTAAATTGAGTGGCCTGGCACCAGGTCATCACCACCTTCATTCTACATCACTCCAAATGCCTCCTAATGCACTTTCTGGCTCCCTAAGTTCTTTCTCTCCTTACTTCACTGCAGAGTTGTCCTCTTAAATATATATCCTATCAACACCCCACTTAAATGACTTCCCCTGGTGTTAAGAACAACGCCCAGTCTCCTTATGGAGACCCACAAGGTTCTAAGTGACTAGACAGCACTTCCATGTCTGACCTCAACAATCTTTACTCTAATTGTAGGCCACTCACAGTAGCCTTTAGTTCTTGAAATACACCATGCTCTGCCTACCCTAGGACCTCTATCCCTGTTGTTTCTTCTGCCTGGAAGGTCTGACCTCAATAATTTGCGTGGCTGGTTCCTCTTCATCATTCAGGTCACAGGCAGATGTCACGACCTTTCCTGCCCACCTCATGTCAAGGAACTCCACTGCCTAATCACCATCACAGTGTCCTATGGCACAATCCTCATGCCACTAGCCATTAGCTGAAATATTCATATTTGTTTATTATTTGCTTAATTTTCGAGATTGGGAGATTTTTAAGTGCAGGGAGATTTTACTTTACCTCCAGAGCTCAGTAAGCATTCCGTAACTACTTGTTAAATAAAAGGGAAGGAGGGAGGGAAGGAGGGGGGG
>NW_007001070.1:362368-407707 GCF_000164805.1 Carlito syrichta
AGGAAGGAAGGAAAAGGAAAAAGAAGGGAGGGAGGCAGGGAGGAGGAAAGGAGGGGAGGAGAGAGAAAGGGAAGGAAGAAAAATGAAGGAAGGAGGAAAGAGAGAAGGAAGAAAGGATGAGAGAGAGGGCTCTAGCTAGGAACTTCACTTACACTCAGTTGATATCATCAGTATGTATTCTTAGACTGAGGAGGCCCACTAGCTGACAAACATAAGACTAGATTCGTACCTTAAAATTATAATGCAAGAAATACCCCAAATAAATTTTTCAACCATGTGATTCAACGAGTTCATTGATGGCGGAATCTATGTCTAGTGACTACATCGGCTTCCTTCCCCACTGTACCCTAGAAGGGTAAAACTGTTCATAAGGCAAGTAATTGCAAAATTTAAAAGTAGGATTCGACAATAGATGCTGCGTGACTTAGCATAACTCTTACACAAAGCATCTGACAAATCTCACAACTGTTAAAGCGATTTAAGGTCTAGCTTGTGATCAACAGATTTTCTAAATGGCCGCTCAGCTCTCCCATCGACAGTGAGACCAGATGAGTTACCCAGTACTTGGTCCACATGAGTGTTTTAACGCTCTGTCCTCCAAGCCTTGCAGAATGTTTGCTTCCCCATCATCATGGCAGTAGTGCTTTCCTCAGCTGCCAGCCAGTCGTCCCTGCAAGGCCTTTATTTCATTTCTACAGAGCTCTCTTTCATTGCAACTTCACATATGCATTTGATTCGGGCTCTGCCCTCTGTGGCTGCCAACGTGTGGAATCTGTCTGATCTCGATGAAGCTGTAGGGTAGGGATAGAAATTTCACTGGATCTCACAGACGTGTTTCTTTTCCCCGCTTCAGTTGGGTCGCGGACCTTGGAGATAAAAATAAAGTAGCATTCTTTTCAAGCTGATTCCTGGACAAAGCTTCATGTGAACTCAGCAGCTAATAAAAGTCACATGATGAAATATAGAAACTTTCAATTATAAATATGTGTTTTAAAAAAGCTGATGAATAAAATGTGTCAAAAAGGCAGAGGCCAACAGTTACAGGAAATAAATGGCCTAATCCCTCCTAATCTCTCAGAGCAAGCCACCAATCTGCCCTGTCACATAAAGTTTCCATGGAGAGAAGACACAAAGCTTCACATTAAACCGAAGTTCTGAATTTGATGGGACCCTTGTTTTACAATTTCACGTTTTCCTGATATTTTTGTGGTCTGCGTTTATATGCTCATGACAGCCTATCGTGAAATGAGACATACGCAAGAAAAAAAAAATTTCCCCCAGGATACACCAAGGCCAAGACAAGAAAAAAATGAAACAAGGAAATGAATTTTAGAGCAAAGTTAATTCTCCTGGAATACAAAAAACATTGTGATAAATAACTCTTCCCCAATACAAGCGGTGTAATTGTAAATCTTTCAGCTGTCAGCAAAAGCGACAATGAATCACGCCACAATAGGGCTGCCTATTTGGCAATGCGCACCAAGATTCAAAGAGCATTTACTCTACGCCAAGTGCTATGCTAGACACTGGCCGCCTCATGGTCTCTTACTTGTTTCTCACAGAGAAAACATCGTTGTCAGTCGTTGTCACAAGGAGAAAACAAATGCCCACAGAACTGAATTCACTTGTGCTTAGTTGCACAGCTTGAAAGGGCAACTCTGGAAGTCACACCTCAGTCCTTAGAGTCTAAGGAAATTGATGACAGACAGGGCTCAGAACTACGAGGCCTGGAAAGCTGGAGGTCAGGATGTATGAATGAAGAAGAGAGGTTATAAATAGAAGTAAGGCTGTGTCGAAGACAGAATTCTCAGAGAAGTAGAAAAGAGATTCAAAGGGTTCCTTCTCCTGGAGAAACTCGTAAACACTCACCCCGTGTGATCTGCCTCACTCTTATCACACTATCCTGAAATGTGGGCGATCTCCAGGGCTCTGCCCTCGGCCCCTGTCTGCTTCCATCTCTGGGGAAACCACCCACTCAACAGTGCCTCCCGCCTTGACCTCCCTTGTGGGCTCCAGCCACACCTTTCCAAAGCACTGCCGGACGTTTTCACCAGGATATTATAACCTCCTCTCAAACTCAACACTTGTAGAAAAACACTTGTAGAAGAAAGAATGTCCCCCTCTCCCTATGACACTTCTCTTCCTCCAGCTTTCCCTATTTCTAGTGTTGATAAGCCAGTCATCTAAGTGTAACCATTTCAGCTTTTGAGAAACAGTCTTAAGCCTTTTTTTCTTAAGTCTATACTTTAAAAAGATATGGTTTGTTTTCTTCCCTTTCTAATCTAATTGTGTACTTGCTTGAGAAATTCCAGAGGCTATTCCAGAGGATGACCTTGGCAGAAGAGATTATGGAGACCCCATGGCAGAACTCTCCACTGTTTAGAGGTCACCTGAAGGTAATTCATCTACAACCTGGCTACAGTCCAGAGGGCATCGGCCAACTCTTCAGCTGGAGAGCAATTCCAGACAATCATCAAAACAAGATCTCTCCCTACACTGCTCCCAGATATTCCTCATTCCATTCTTTCCCTTTAAAATGCTCTATTCTCAGTCTAAAATTTTGAATTTTGTTTTTTTCTGAGGCATGAGTCTGGTCATATCCCCATCTGCCAGTTTTTGGAATAAAGTCACTTTCTTTCTTTGTTTCTTTCTCTCTTTCTTTCTTTCTTTTTTAATCTAATGATGTGGAGTACAATTCAGGATTAAGCCTACAAGTAGTCATCATACAGGTCAAGTTTGGGCCTCCCTTTGGTCCCCGCTTCACTTGCTTTGAGATCAGGTCCCCTTATTGATGTTGTATTCCCCACCCCCTGGCAGTATCTCGCTACTTTCTCTCTACTACATCTCGTGCTTGTTCATTTCAGACGGAAAGCAACCATACTGTCCACAACACAAGTTCCTCAGTACAAAATTCAACTGTACTGTTGTTTCTTTCCTCCCGCCAAATTCATCACTGAGTCATGTCAATTCTCTGTGCGGTACTGTCCAGACATGGACTATTTCCCTCTTTACCTGGCTTCTTCCTGCCTCCTCCCTCAGAGAGTAACCTCCAACCAAGGCTGGTCTCTGAAAGGTGTGCACGTTCCCAGTAATGAGTCATGGGGTGCAGGTGATCAAGCAAAGCTGAAAACAATGTAGTCATCACTCTTAATTAATTGTAAACACTGTGGAACTTGACTGGTTAATTTGATTACTTTGATTAGACAGCTGTTTGGTGCACTGCTTCAAGTCATAGATTTTTCACCCACCTGTGACTCTTATAAGTTTTAATAAACCAATATGTTTCCTTGCTGGACCCCTGGGAAACTGCTTTGGCGCAGGTAAATATTACGTACGAGCCCTCTCCGATTTGGGGTTACTGCATGACATTTATACCTTCTCTTCTCTTATAGACATTAAATGTTAATGTCTTTTAAAATTGTAAAATCAAGACTCCCATCTAAATATTAAACGGATGCCTGCCAAATATTATAAATCTTTAATTAACAGGCAACCAGTAAGATATTCCTGTTCTTCAAAGAACCACACATATATAAGCAATAAGACATACTGACATGAATTTATAAATAGATGTAAATAATTTATAAGTAGATATAAAACTGGTTTACTACATGAGTAGAGAGGGAAGGAAAATGAATTGTTCCCACAGCAGACAGCTCTCATTTGCATGTCTATAAGAAAGATGAATTTGTATTGCAATCAGCTAACTACTACAACTTGTACTGTGAAACCTTGGAAGATAGCTCTCAGGCACAAAGGTACAAATCTTGTTGACTCAGATAACCTGGCAGGGTGTACACCAGGAAACACCTACTTTTCAACTGAAAGTACCTAGTCATCTTTTGGGTTCATATCAAGGTCTTTCACAAATTTTCATGCTTCAGGTGTTAGTCCTTTATTCTGGACAATTGAATTTCACATGTGGACTTTTAGCATAGCCTCAAACTCTCCCTGCATTCATCCTCTGACCAAGATGGCCTTAACTTTCTACGCAGCATGACTGGACTTTTCTAACTATAAATCCCTAGCCTCCCATTCCTTAGAGCATCTATTTTAGAAAACTTGTAGTTGTAAATTCTTTTTCTGCCTTTGAGATGTAAATCTTCTACAACCCCCTCTCCCCAACGTCTCAAGGGCCTGGGAGTCATCCCTCTGATATGTACTCATCAATAAAGATAGCACCCCTATCGTTCCATCTCTGTGGTAGGGTGGGTGTCTAACTTCCATGAACGCCAGTCAGAAATTACAGATGGTCTCCTAGCATCCGTCAACCTCCCCCCTCACTTCCTTCAGTACTTTGCTGCTAGTGCATCCCAGCATTTAAAAACGTTGCCACTTTGGGTTTAGTGAAGTTGAGCTCACTCCCTCTCCCTTATTGCAATAGTCTTGAGTAAGGTCTTCCTTTCCTATTTCACTGGTCTGCTGCAATTTGTCTTTTATAGCTCTACTCTGTCCAATCTATCACAAACTTCTCTTCTACCAAAATCCCTGTCCACCACTGACAGCTCTTGGGATACAAACAAAGCAAGTGCTTTCTTTGAGTTACATAATACCTAAAAAATAATCTAGTGTTTAAAAGTCAGTAGATTTTACATAAAATCTAGATTGTTTTTTCTTGAACAGTCACGAGAACTGGCAGCGCTCCCGGAGATTGCTTTCCAGCATAGCTAGAATCAGTTAGAGCTAATGAGCAGAATTTACTGTTAGCAAAGGTTGATTTTTCACACCCCCCTTTCACGCCCTCTGGGGCCTGTGCATTTCCACCTGGCCCTTTTACTTATTCCCCACAACTCGCTTGGCCCCTGTAGACATTTCTGTTCTTGAACTCTGGTCAATGGGGTAAAATCCAAACTCATAAGGTTTCCCTACAGAGTTGTCTCTTATATCCACACCTTTGCCTTTTACTCCATTTTGTTAATTTGGGTGCTTCCTTGTCCCCCTGGAATAGATTTGACTGACTTATACCATTGTCTCTATCTGGGATGTACTTGTCTGGTTGTCTTATTCTTCTCTCCTGCCACCAAATCCTAGTTGAGATTTGGGACCCAGTGTGTGCTGCCTCCTTCAAGAAGTCTTCCCTAACTATCTCAGCTGGATCTACATTCCTATTCAGTAATAACTACTGTCTACTCAACTCCCAGCAGCACCTCTCAACCCCTCAAGGACAATTCTTATTAATCCGTATACCTACTCCATACTCTACGTCCTCAACTTTCTATTTTATTTATTTATTTGTTTGTTTATTTACTTACTTATTTTTTGAGTTGGAGTCTTGCTCCATCACCCAGGCTGGAGTACAGTGGTGCACTCATGGCCACCCTGTGTCGAACTGCTGGGCTCTGGCAATCCTTCCACCTCAGCCTTCCAGGGACCCAGAACTACAGGTACATGCTACCATGCCCAGCTAATTTTTTTTTATTTGTTGTAGAGACAAGGTCTCGCCAAGTTGCTCTGGTTGGTCTCGAACCCACAGGCTCAGGCAATCCACTCGCCTTAGCCTCCCAAAGTGTTGGATTTCAGACTGAGCCACCGAGCCCGGCCATATCCTCAGCTTTCTAAAGCACAACAGTTGAATATAGTTAATTGAAATTGAATCGTGTCTGTTCTTCCCAGCAAAATTGTTTTAGCATAGGATTAGGGTCAGATCTTGATTTTCCCTTAATCTCTATGGTCCCTGGACCAAGGACTTCCATGCAGTACAAAATAAGCAAATGAATGAATAAGATACTTATGAAAACTTACCTGGGAAAAGATCAGAGATTTGTTGAAGGGATTTGAGGCTCAGAATCTGTGGGAGCAAGCATATCATTGGTGTTGTCAAGTAGTTGTAGATGAGTGATTTTAGTATGTATCAGATTTCTTTTCTGTGTGCAAACTGTAACAGAATTTTTTCATGCTCCAAAAATGGAATGTGCATATGAATATAGAAAGAAATAGCAAGACCAGCAGCCACTGTCTGAAATCCCTCTAGTTGTGAAATGCAGATCACTGGCAATGGAACCCTTCCATGGGGGATATAAATATAAATATATATATTTATATAGATATATATTTTTTTGAGTTGGAGTCTCACTCCTGTGCCCAGTGGCATGCATGCTCACGGTCACCACAGCGTCGACCTTCTGGGCTCCAGCGATCCTTCCACCTCAGGCTTCCGAGTAGTCGGAACTTCAGACGCACGCTACCACATCTGGCTATTTTTTTTCAAAATTTTATTGTAGAGATGAGGTCTCGCCAAGTTGCCCGGGCTGGTCTCGAACCCGTAGGCTCAGGCAGTCTACTCGCCTCAGCCTCCAAAAGTGCTGAGATGACAGGCTGAGCTACCGAGCCAGGCCTTGAATATCTTTTTACTTATTTTTAGTGGCTTATAACAGCACAGACTTATTATCTCACAGTTTCTGTGGGCCTAGAATCCAGTGCAGCGTGGCAGGCTGCTTTGTCTCCGAATGTCTGACAAGTCTACAGCCAAGGGCCAACTGGGGGTGCATTCATATCTGAGCTCACTCCGGTGATTGTTGGCAGGATTTGTTTTCTCATACATGTTCTAAACCAAGGGCTTCAATTCCTCAGGACCTACTGGCCACAACATATGTCTCTAAGAAGTCTCCACTCACAGACAATTCCATTTCAGCACTAGGAAGAATACAGCATGGGTACTCTCGGACCATCTCAGAGATGAGAAGATCAAGTAATAGCAAGGCAAAGTCACTGTTCAAGGGCACATCAAAGTTTGAGGAGACAGGGCTAAAGTTAGACTCCTGACCCTCCAAGGATGCAGTAAGAGAGGGGTGGCCAGGGGAACCCATTGGGCACCAAATAGTCCATACAGCCAGTTCCATAGGTGCAACCAAACTAGAAACAGGAAAGCAATGGATCAAATAGATATACATAACCTCAATGAGACAACGGGAAATAAATTAAGAACTCTGTTTTTTAAAAAAAATACTCTTAAGAGGAGCACTGGCTGGGTGCAGTGGCTCAGGCCTGTAATCCCAGCACGTTGGGAAGCTGAGGCAGGAAGATCCCTTGAGCCCAAGAGTTTGAGACCAGCCTAGGCAACATAGCACAACCTCATCTCTACAAACAAACAAACAAAAAATGAACCAGGCATGGTAATGTGCACCTGTCATCCCAGCTACTCAGGAGGCTGAGGTGGAAGGATCGCCTCAGCCCAGGAGGTTGAGGCTGCAGCGAGCTGTGATTGTGCTACCGCCCTCCAGTCTGGGTGACAGTGAGACTTTGACTCAAAAAATAAAAATAATTTTGAAATATAAAACTTAAGTCCTTAGCTCTTCACATGTTAAGAAAAAATAAATACAAAAGCACTTACACAAGATATTTCACAGGCAACTTTTTGTAAATTTAAAGGAATAGATAAATTTTATACTTTTTCAGAGCCTCCTCAATTTTTACATACAGTCAAAAGCACACTTAAAATAAAACATACTTAGCATAGAAAAATAAAATTACAAGTTAACTCCCTTATGAATAGTAATGCCAGCTTTCATATATGGGAGATTAAAATAATAATACTTTATTACAAGATGTGGTTCATCCCAGAAAGTCAAAGGTGAGTCTATATTAGGACACAATGACCAGCTATCCAGTAAAAATGCTTGCTCCTTCTCCTATGGTATGTCTTGGTTGCTGGAAAGTGGTTGCCCTAACCGGAACGGCATTTCCCAGCCATTCTCTCAATTTGACGTGACTATGAGATTGTGCTTTAACCAGTAGAATGTCAGCGAAAGAGGCATGTGTCACTTTAAGGTACCTCTTAGAAGGTATGGCTTCTTGCTTTTATTCCTTGTTGAGGGGTTGCAGTGGAGATGATGCCAGGACCTTGGAGCTGTATTTTGAAGATGTTAGAGACACCGTCAGTCTGAGTCTCTGAATGGTTATGTGGAGGAAGACTGCCTTGTTAACCTATGCATCTCTCTAGTTCTTTCCCATACAAATTAACTTTTGAATGATTTTACTCTTTGATTCTGTTTGCTCCAGAAGTGAGGCTACCCTAACTAATATGTACGTATATTTTAATATATATTTTTTAGGTGACAAAAAAGATAGCAATCATAATACAATCTACAAAAACATTAGATAAAATTCAAGTTCTCATCTTCAATGTCAACTACTTTTGAGGTCCAACAGCGTCTCTGACCTTTTTTCCAGTTTGCTTGCCCATTCTCATAGTCCTAAACCTTGTGTTGAGTTTCCCATTTTTGCCTAAGCTAACCTGACCTAGCTTCTGCCACTTAATCCCATGACCCAACTAATACAAAAGCCAGAATAATGCAATGCACTGTGTTTGAAAGAATAACATTTTTCTTCTCTCACTTTTTCTTTATCAGAAAAAAAGCAAACCCATCATGAGCAAGAATAATTTTGATTTTCATATAAGTGATCAGAATACCATCCTTCTTTAATCCTAAAAGAGTACAATGTAAATGTATCCATTTGCTAGCAAACGAAATGTATTAGTTAGCACTAGCAAGAATAAGGTCCCATCAAACTTCAAGTATAAAAATGATGTCACCTATGACCCAACAGCAAGGAATGGGCTTTGGTGACCAACTGATATGTTGGTTTGATGCAATCACTCATTCAACAAGACCAGTAAAGAACCCCAATGCCATCTCTCTCAAGGGGAAGAATCCAGAGCACTGGCACATCACTGGCAGATATTGTAGTCATTCTTATCTAGACTTAATGTAGTCACACAGCACATTCTGTGACTTAAAACACAGCAAGCCTTAACAGACGAAAGCTTCTTCTGGTTGCAACTGTAATTGGTAATAGATTTTCATGGATTTTGAAACTGCATAAATTTCATAAACTTCCATATCTATGATAGCCATCATGGGTTCACAGCAGCCTTCCATATGGAAATAATTCCTAGTTTATAAACTGCAAAGTCTGTGGAAGAGCAGAGAAAACTCCATTCTGTTCTTACGGACTACTCCCTATTGGAAGCCTTTGCTAGCAAAGGTTAGACAAGCTTCTGAGAGATGGGGTTTGTGTTTATATTGTAAAACTATACTCTTACCATGACCATCTTTTTTGCCGTAAGTGCTTTGAATTGCTTCTAAGGAATCCTGGGTTTTCCCTCACAGATTACAGTTATTCCCTGACTTGAAGTGATTTCTGTATTAATCAGATACTTTTGAAAGAAAGTGACAGAAGCCCAACTCAAAATAGTTTAAGGAGAAAAGTGGAGGAGGTAATTTATATTGGCTCATGTACTTAAGAAGTTCAGGAGATTATGAAGCTTAAAATAGGCTGGATCCAGAGACTCAATGTCTTCATTTTTTAGATAAGTTCTTCTCATGTGGTGGCAAAAACGGCAACTGTCAATTCTAGGCTTACAGCATACTTAGTGCTAGAGGTGCTACTGAAAAGTTCTTTCTGGAACTTTGGAATCAATGTCTTATGTCTTGTGGTCATCCTTGAACCAGTCGCTGTCCTGAGTGAACACAGTCCTCTGAGCGGTCAGGTCCTGTGATCACCTCTATGGCAAACCTTCTGCACAGAATCACATGAAAAATATTATCCAGGAGATCGAGCGCCCTGTTAGCAGAAAGGTGGGGATGAAAATGAAACCCAAACCTGCGGGACAGACAAAACTTTAGTTATCGCAACCCACAAAAGTCAATTCCATTTCAATACTTATCATGAATATTAGCTCAAGAAAGGCATCATTATTCCTACTTCTATGATTTGTCACTTCTGAAACTTTCAACCCATGTTCTGCCTTGAGTACAACGTCAAGTGCTACTATCTGTATGTGGACATTTGTGTCTGGCAGGACTCACTCATGATCGTCAGGGCATCTCTCTTTTAATTGTGGTAATGCATGCATCAAATTATCTTGTAAAATTCCCTTTGACCAATCAATTCCTCTTGTGGAATCTTTAACTGATGAAGAATAGAAAAGTTAGCTTCAATTATTGAGTAGTGTTTTTTTCTCTTCCAAGCTCTGTACA
The DNA here is from genome assembly GCF_000164805.1 of Carlito syrichta. Taxonomy (NCBI): domain Eukaryota; kingdom Metazoa; phylum Chordata; class Mammalia; order Primates; family Tarsiidae; genus Carlito; species Carlito syrichta. The sequence goes on from NW_007001070.1 coordinate 372,349, forward strand.
ATGCATACACAAAAGAAGGACCACAGTTCCAGTAACACTATAGCCCAACCCATGAAGCTATTCAGCCCAGAAAGTCAGCAATAATTATGACTCAGACCAACTACACAAAGATACCAAGAATGGAAGAAGAAAGCGAGGAGAAGGAAGGAAGAAGGAAAAAAGAACAGAAAGAAGGGAGGGAGGACGAAAAGAAGGAAAGAAATCAGTGCATATCAAGTTGTGTCAGATTCTCAGTCCACAATATTCAGATATACAATAAATCTCTCCTTAAAATTTATTTTCGGTCAACCTGATACTGACCCTGGTCCCCAGTTTACTGGGCTGAGGGATAATCTCACTTGTTACCATTGCAGGCACACCCCACTTTTCACTCTAGAGTTGTGCAAAACACCAGAATCAAAATGGCACTAAGACAGTGGGGAAGTCCATCTGGTAGTCACCAATCCACGCTGGTGCCCACTCAGACAACCGTAATCACCCCAGTCCACATGATCTCTTTGGGAGAGGTTGCTTTGCTTTCCTGTGAAGCTTGAGGTATGTGACTTAGGGTTGGGAGACCCAGGAGACAGCAGCCATTTCCTTGTTAGGTCTTGCCAGCATGGCAATGGTACTGGATCCCTGAACACAAGGTGCCCCCTTTTCTTGGTAGTTATAAAAGCTCCTGTTCTTCCAATATCCTAGAAGCATCTCTCCCTACTCAGCCTATTTCTGACTCATATCCTGGCTCCCTTTGAGAAACTAACCTAATCTTGCATGGCTTTAAGATTCAAAACAAATACAACTTAACAGAACAGAAAGAGCATGTCAAAACTTCTGCTTTCTACAGACCATACCACAAACATTCCACAGGCAAGAAATTACAAAGCATGGCTGTGACGTTAAAATGGGGGGAGGGGGGAAATTGGGAGGAAAAAAAGTCACAGTTTACTATTTCCCACTGGATCATTAGCCCTATTTCATTGGAAGGAAGAGGGGAAGGAAAAAAACAAGAAGAGGAAAACTGAAGCTCAGAAAACTTAATTGCCAGCACCTTCTAACCAGTAAGTAGTAGATCCGAGTATTTTTCAGGTAGGTTTTTGTTGCTGTTTTTTTTTTGTTTTGTTTTGTTTTTTGGCAAACCTATCCAAATCCATTGTATCATTTTATTTTAAACTTTCTAACAGAAATTAGAGTTAAACTCCAAAGTTAAAATTTTCTATTGATATAATTCCTCTCCTTGCTGGTTTATTTCACCAACTTAATTGACAATTGCTTTAGAAATAACCTTGGATTTCTTGGAAATATGCTTGGTTTTCAGTCCTCAGTCTTCTGTTAGAAATGTCTTGTAGAGTAAAAGTTTCTCATACTTATCATAGTATAGCAAAGATAGGAGGATCTGACAAAAAATTAGAAGCATTAAAAAATAAAATTCCTGAACTCTAATTTCTTACACCTCCTTGGTAGCAGAGTGGGATTGAGAGTCATTTTCCACTTGCAATTGTCATCCCAAGCTGCCTTACTCATCCCTGAGACATCAGATACCTGAAACTAAGCCAGATGGCAGATTTCCTGCCATTAAATTTGTAACAAGAAAGAATCAATATGCGAATCCTCTGCTTTTACTCTATATGTTCAAAGACTATGAAAATTCCCAGAAAGTACGTGGGATCCTTGAAGCCCAAATTTTATAGCAGAGAAAACTATGCTGTGAAGAATTACTTAGCCACAAAGCGAACACAATAGTCATTTCTTGGTTCTTGAAAACAATAGACCTGTTTAATGACCATAACACTGAATCCTAGAATCCTTAGGACTTCTCCAAAATTTAGGACAGGTAGAGAATAACAATTCTAGAAAAGAAATCCAAGGAGTTTATAGAGGGTTAGATAATATAGTCTCTGCAAAATAAAGAATGGCCTTGGTTTTAAACACTGTCACTGAAATTCAGTAGAGTCACATTACAGATGCATTTAATTTACTGGAATTAGATATATGCCCAAAAAACTTTAAAAATTTACATGTTGGCTTTTGAAGTTCAAATAAGCCATATTCTGCTGTTGACTATAGGGTACTGTCTGGACATAAACTGTTTCCCCTACACCTGGCTTCTTTCTGTCCCTCTCTCAGGATGTGACCTCTGGTCAAGGCTGGTCTCTGAAGTGAAAGCATATCCCCAGTAAAGAGTCATGGGATACAGGTGACCGTGCAAAGCTGAAAACAAAGTAGCTGTCACGCTTAATCAAAACGACTGTACACACCCTATAGAAATTTGACCGATTAGTTTGGTGGCTTTGAATATAAAACTGCTTGTTGAGCTGCCCTGAGGCACAGATTCTTCGTCTACCTGCCACATCGTTGCCTCCTATAAGTCCTAATAGACCCGTGTCTTTCCCCGTGGGACTTCAGGTGACTTCTTTGAAAGAGGTAAATATTATGCACGAGCCCTCTTGGATTTGGGATTACCCTGTTACTGTGAGTATAGGGAATTTTTCAAAGCAGTTTGGCCTTACTCAATTTTTGCCACAAGTCCTGCATTTTGAGTCTAATCCCTGTGGGGTCGTCAACCTGAAAATGATGGCCAGCTGTTGAGTGGAATCAAGTGAAAAGACCCACAACAAAGACCCCTCTCTGAGGTGACTCGACTACGTAAGGCATTTGGCCTCACGTAAGATAACACTCACTTTCCTCTTCCACAGAGTTGGGTAACATCACGTCCCCTCCATCACTGAATGACTTTTGTAAAAACCAACTTACATAATATACAGGATGGCCTTTGGAAAAAATTTCAAAACACCAAGGTATTCGTTATTGATACTCACATGGTGGATATTCTTACCTTTATGCTCATTATTTTAATCAGGTTCCTAATTTGAAAAATTAATTTTGAAAGGGGTTGTAGAAACCAAGTTTAATAAAATCCACACAATAGACAGTTAGTTCAAAAGGGCCTTTGCCATTCCTGATTTCAGCACCCTCTATGAAAGCCAGGAAGGAAGGTGCTGCTTGTATCTGTTATCTAGGCTCTTTCGGGGACATTAGCCATGTTTCAGTAGCGTTCCCCTAAGTCTTTATGCCTCTTATTTTACTCCATAGGAAAGGTAGATTGAGTTAATGACTCTCCCCATTTCATAAATAATTTGTGAAAGAATGATGAGTGGTACTTTGTGGCTCCTAGGTGAATTACCAGAACATATATTTCTGAAAATAAAAGATAAGAGCCCCTCTAAAGCAATCCAGAGCACTAGCAGGCAAGAGAACCCCTTCAGGTTTTATCAGGAAGCAATCTGACTAGATGTGATTCCACTAACAATCCACCTGGGGCCTCCCTACCCCATAACACCCCGTACCTTCCAGCCTAAATAAAAAGAAGACTACAAGAAAGAGAGGAGACTGGCAGGGGTCCGAGACCATTCAAAATCCAACTGTGGGAAAGTACTGAGGCTTTCTCCTGAACTTTCCATGAGAGAGGAGACAGGTGTGCACTCCCATCCCCAAAGCAAATGTCTGTGGGCATGTGTGTAGACAGCAGGGTGTCTAAGAAAACCGCTAAGAGATATTTGACACACCTGCGGGAAAGGGGGAGAGGCGCCTCCTTCTTCTGGATGCTTGTGCAGTGTATTGGCTGTGCTGCTTCTGCCCCATTTGGACAGTGGGACACAGAGGCTTGCAGCAAGATGGCAGAATGGAGAGAGGAGTGGCAGTTGGGCAACCTCTTCTTCCATCTCTGGCGTGGCGAGACTATGTGATTTGTACAAGGGACGCATGGAGATGGTAGAACGTTGCCAGTCTTCAGCTGCCTTATCTGTGCCTTGCTTAAGAAAGGAACCGACTCGCTGGAGGGAATACAGCAGACAGAGTAGGTAAAGTGAACCATGAAGGGTCAAAGCTAAGGCAACTAACTGGGAAGTAGGTCTCTCATGAGATGGTCCTGGACGATGAGGAAACCATGAAGATCCTCAAGATACTCGGACAGGTACTGCATGAGACACTCAGCGTTTGAGTCTCTGAACAGGAGGAAACAGATAACCAAGGGAGGACCTCTACCAGTGACCAATGATGTCAAGGGGTCCTCACCAGCATTCTACTTCTTTCGGCAGTTTTCAACTCCAGAGAAGCCTCATTCTTCAAAATAACTGTGTATACTTACCCCACACAAATTCCCCTCTTCCATTCTTTTTTTTTTTTTTTAATGTCCTTATGGGTCTGATCCCCCAACATTCCACCAAAACTAATGAGCTCCACGTCAGGTCAAAATTCCAGCAGGACCCCTAAAATGTTAGGTTGAACCAGACAGGGGTGTCTGGTATCTGGTGTGGCATGAAAAAATGCAAAGAATTGCACAGAAGTTAGATGGACAAATATAGTTTATTTAGAAAGTAAATTAGAGAGAGAGGGAGAGAATAGATTTGCCTCCCCAAGGTAAGGGAGGGCTCCAAAGCTTAGGAAAACATGGCAACCATAGTTCAAAGAGCCATATGACCAGGCCAGAGCTTAGCAAAGCAATGGCCATTGCTATTTGAGGTTGAATGCCTTTTAAACCTTCCCTTTGAGGGGGCAGGTCGTTAAGGTGATTGAGTGGTGGTCTGTTTCACGTCATCACAAAGGGGACAGGTAAGCACAGGTACTAATGTCAGATGACGGTCAGCAGGCAGATGGATGGAGTAGTCACATGACTATTGTCAAGGTGATGGGATCTGTCTGTGTCACGAAGGAATGCTTAGGTGAACTTGGTTACAAAACAGGCTGGGGATGGATTGTAAAACAATTATCAATAGCTACCTCTGAGTAACTGATCCTGTCCTTGACTAATGATTAGAAGGAAAGCTAGGTAGTATTAAGAGAATATGACAGACCTCCAGGGTCCACGCCTGATCTGGTGGCAACACTTTGTCCATTGTCCCAGCGATGCCACAATCCTGAGCCAGGGTGCTCCCCATTCCAGTTTTTTATTGCAGCATTTGAGGCTTCAAGTCCAAGTATCTTCAACTCTAGGAGAAGTTGGAAGATGAGTTCCCAGGGTCCCTGGACATCTGTGGTGAGAAGACTCTCCAGGCCACCAGCTTCTCTGAAGTGATGGTCCAGGGGAAGTTGGACCACTCCAAGGAGGTCAATGGGTGCATGGACACAGATAGCACGTTTCTGAAGCTGGTGGCTGCCATCAAAGCTGGCTTGGCTCAGGGCTGATATACCCTGAAGGCAGAGTCCAGGGACCTTAAGCCAGCATCTCCCAGCAGATGTTTCATGACAGGAAGGACTAGAATGTTTCATGGATGCCTGGTCTTTCCCAGACGTTTTGCAGTCACTGTGTGGGAGCAGAGGATGATGTCCCTGGACTTTGCCTCATGTGAGAGTGTGTGTATTCCCATCACCCCCCCCCGAACTTACCTTTACCCACTGCCCCATCCCTCCCCATCTCCTGATCTCTCACTGCATCCCCCTTCTATGGGGGTTTGGTAGAGGTCCTGCCTCAGGTTTTCTTGTCACAGGGAAGCCAGGAGACCCAAGATGGGTAAGTCTCATATTTCAACAATGCTTGCAACAGCTCATGATTCAATAAACATTGGCTGAGTCTCAAAAAAAGAGAGAGAGAGAAAGAATATGACAGAACTAGGCAGTGTCAAGATGGCAGCTCATTGGGTATATCAACTCCATCTTATGTCCTTTCACTCCACATTGTCAACCTAGTAACAGAATATGATAGGCTTCATCTCTCCTTCTTTCTTCATACACTCTCTCCTTTTGTTTGCCTAGACAACCCACTTTTACCTGAATTTCCATTCTCTGAACTCTTCTTCTTGGGATTCTCTTCATGTTGGAGTACCGCTGGGCATGATCTTTTAACTCTGTTCTCTTCTTTGTCTCCCTATTACTTTTGTGGCCTCATTTAATCACATCTATTTACTAATTACACTGCAGCAGTCTTCATGAAGGACAATAAGAAAAGAGATTGTTCCATTTCGGTTTGTCCACAATGAGGGGGTTAAATTATAGAATTTATCTAAGAGTTTGGCTCAGAGAGGGGCTACTTTCTACATGTTTCGCGACATTTTTATCTTTCAATGTGTTGGATGACAGCACAAACAACTTTATCAGTGCCTGGAAGTGTTCAAGGACCCAGTGTGGGCACAAACTTGCAGCTGGCTGGGTCATAGAACAGTCAAGGTAGTCTGTGTTTTTCAGTCAGGACAAAGACACAAAACAAGGAGACTGGGGACTCTAAACATTAGAATGGTTGATATACAAAAGAAAGACAACACTAAATGTTGGTGAAGAAGTGGAGAAACTGGAACTCTCACCCATTTTGGTCTCCTATACTATAACTCTCACTTGCCAGGGAAAATATAACAGACCTTATCTCTGCAAATTACATTGGTCACATTTTAGTCGCTGCCTTGGCAGCTAGCCATGGGGGTGACAAAAGACAAGTAAGCAAATAACAAAAAGTGTCATGCCTTAAAAACTCAGAAGCACCATTTTCTTAGTCACTGCCAACCCCATCCAACCATTGGTGTCCATGCAGATTTTGTAATGGTGTCATGCTGTTTGCCACGAACCTTGTTTTAAACAGGAGAAGTGCCATCAATGCGTGGAACTAGGCTACAGTAGTGTCAGGCCTTGCAAAACTTTAAGCAGGTCTTCCAAACCCGGCCTGGCCTTTCTTCCTGTTTTTCCAATCTTCTCCTGAAGTAAGAAGAGAAGATAGAAATGGAAGTGAGAGGATTTTCACCCTTGGGAGTCTACAGTGCATGCATTTCTAAGTTACTTTCTCCGTACACTTTGGTTCTCCCCACATTGAATTGATCACTCCTCTTCTTTTTTCTTGTCCACTGTCGTAAAGCCTACGGCAGCAAGTTTAGATGTACGGATACAATTTTATTTGACTCTTGTGATTAGGAGGCAAAAGTTTAACTTTACCTTTTGAACTTAAACACTTCCAAGTCAAATTCATTTTCTTTGGGGTAGTCAAATTTAGGTTTTCACCTCTCCCCCTTTCTCCTAGGAGATTGTCTAAGTTCCTAGGGGAAATATGTGCCACCCTAATATGAGAAAACCAGTGACTCTGCCGTGTGTTGCCCATCAATGAACAGAGGTGATAATTTCACTCAGAATCATTCCCAATCTCCCCTCCCCATCCTCGCTGACTTGAGTCATTGCTCTGCCTTCAGTGATATGTCTGAGTCTGAGACTCAGTTGTATCCCCCTTAGGTGGTGGCTTTTAGGTCTCCCCTCAGTCTCTGCTCTGGGGTCTTCCTGATGCCTTAGTGACACATAGCAGGTATCTTTGTTCTCAGCACTTCTGGGTTTCACACTTGGCTCGGGCGTGGGGAAACTTTTCTGGTTTCCCCTTTGTTCACTGGTAGGCTGGACGCAGTCTGCATTGTGTTACTATTTTCCCCCAGCATCTCCTGCATTTTCCCCCAATATATATCCTAATAAGCATATATTCCCTGTCCATTCTTCGCACTTTACCTGAGTCGGCCATAGCTACTCAGAGAATCCCATTAAATAAGTTTCATAGCTAGTTGTGTTCAACTAGTAAAATATTTAAACATTTTTTTCCAATTGATTTTAAATGTTTAATATTGGGGGTGAGGGGGAGGTTACCTTTGGAGAAACTTTTTGCGATGGACAGAGTGAGCCCAGGACACTTTGCTTCTCTCATTCAATGTGAGTCTTGCTATTGACAGGATCCTATTGGTTACTAGCAGGTATTTATGGATTTTATATGCTCAGATTGTCTCCTCCCTTGAGTCAGTCTCCGTCAGTGTTCTGAGGTGAGGATTTGGCACTTGGAGGCCTCAGATAGTTCTCGGTGGTGATGGGGAAAAATCGAAGCCTGTCTGTGTTGTGGTTTCCTTGTAGGAAACAGAAGTAAACATGCGTTTGTTGGGAAGTTGTTCTGGGTGGTGCCTGAGATGACTTTGAGTTTCATGTGAAGCAGAGGGTAGCCATAGACATAGGATGTAAAAAAAAATGTGATTTTATTTTTATGTTGAGCGGCAAGGCAGTTTAAAATAGATTATTTATGGACTTCGTGCAAACTATTGTGTGTTTCTTGTGAAAGGATCTCCTTTACACAAGGAAACTGACATTCTCCCGCTCTCCTATTGCAGTTACAAAAATTCTGATATGGAAAAAACATTGTACTTCAGTCTCAAATTGAGCTTTCTACATCTTATGAGTCATCCCACACTAGCTTGCACCTCCATGGGTGCTAAGAAAAAAAAAAAACGACAACCTTGTTGACTAATGCTCCTTCTGGGAAAAAAAAGACCACATAGTAATTATCTTCCCCTTTTTAAAAATGGAACAACAGTTACCCTTTGTAGAGCCACAGCACCTACAGAGTTCAAAATATTCTCCAAACAACTTGGTAATGTATTACAATCCTAACCAGAAATGAATGCAACAGTGTTCTCATTTTATGCTTATTCACAGGAGATGGGAAGAGAAGAGATTTCAAAGCATATACATATAATAATCATTCACAATTACTGAATGTTTAATATGTGCCCAGCACTGTTGTAAGCGTACAAAGCTGGTTTCTCCCACATCACAGCCCTACAAAGCAGTTAAGCAACGTACTTAAGGTTGCACAGCTTCTGTGAGGCAGAACTGGGATTTGAACCTAGGCAGCCTGAGTCCATTCTCAGGCTACTCAGCACTACCCGTGAGACCTTCCTAACACATACGGAGTGAGGCATCATCATTTCTCAAATTAGAATACAGCTCTCATGTTAACTGGCATTTATTTACTCAGTGCTTTCTGAAATAAGAAAGGGATTGACAGTGTGGGAAACTGCAGGCGGCGGGGGTGGGGAGGGCGGCGAGGAGTGCACTTCGTCAATAAGGATACCTGATCTCAAACCAGGTGAAGCAGAGACCAAAGTGAGGCTCAAACTTTACCTGTACAGTGACCTTTTGTATGCCTAACTCTGAATTGTACCACACATCTTTAAAATAAAAATTTTAAAATAGAATAAATAAAATAAGAAAATTGGGATTAAATTGTGTTCTCTGCTAAAAAATAATTTAAGGAGAAAGTCAAACCAATTTACAAAAATTCATGCTTCCAGACTTTAAGTTTTATTATAAGGCTACAATAATTAAACCAGCCTGGTATTGGTACAAGAACAGGCATATAGATCAATGAAACAGAATAGAGATTCTGGAAGCAAAACCTCAGTTTCTCAACCAACACATCTTCGCCAAAACGTCCACCAACAACCAGTGGGAAGAGGAGAACCTATTCAGTAAATGGCGCTGGAAAAACTGACCACACTCAGAAGAATGAAACAGGACACCTACCTATCACCTTACACAAAAATCAACTCCAAATGGATCAAAGACCTACATGCAAAACCTCAAGTGTTAAGAATCTTAGATAATGCAGGAGACACCATTATGGAAATCGGAATAGGCAACCAAATCCTGATCAAAAGCCCATGCCATAAGAGATAAGATTGACAAGTGGGACCTTGTCAAACTGAAAACCTTCTGCAAAGCAAAAGAAACCATCAAGAGAGTGGAGAGACAGCCCACAGAACAGGAAGAAATATCTGCATATCTGACAAAGGCGTAACATCTAGGATCTACAAGGAACTCAAACGTGCCAAAACCAAAAATAAATAAATAAATAAACAGCCCCATTAAAAAATGGGCAAAAAATATGAACAGACACTTCTCAAAAGAAGATATACAAGCAGCCAACAGACATGAAAACATGCTCACTTAACCTCACTAATTATCAGAAAGATGCAAATCAAAACCACATTGATATACCACTTAACTCCACTAAGAATGGCCACCATTAATCAAACAAAAAATAACAGATGCTGGTGAGGATGTAGAAAAAAGGGAACACTTCTGACCTGTTGGTGGGAGTGCAAACTAGTTCAACCTCTATGGAAAACAGTGTGGTGATTCCTAAAAGAACTAGAAATTGACCTTCCATATGACCCAGCAATCCTCCTTCTGGGAATATACCCAGAGGAACTTAAATCACTCTACAAAAAAAAAAACACCTGCACATCCATGTTTATTACAGCACAATTCACAACAGTAAAAATGTGAAACCAACAGTGCTGCCCATTGAAACTGGACTGGAAAAAATGTGGTACATATACATGATGGAATATTACACAGCCATAAAGAAGAAGAAAATTATGAACTTTGCAGCAACTTGGATGGATTTAGAGTCTATCATACTCAGTGATCTATACAGAAACAAAGAACTGAGTACCACATGTGCTCACTCATAAGACCCTGAACATTTACCATAATACTATAAGAAAGGGATTGGCAGTAGCCAATAATTGCCGGTGGGGGTACACATAGCATCAATATGGGTACCTGATCCCAAACCAGGTGAAGTGGGGACCAACGGGAGGCCCAAACTACCTGTACATGACCATTTGCATACCTAAACCTGAACTGTACCCATCTTTAAAATGAAAAATTGTAAAAAGTAAATTAAGATAAAAATTTTAAAAACTAATAAAATAAATCAGGATTAATTTTGTGTTCTCTGCAAAAAAAAAAATTAAGAATAAGGTCAAACCAATTTTTAAAGATTTAAACTACCCCCAAGATAGGTCTGGATGTTCAGAAGACTAGTTAAGTACTTGGTGGTACCTGGTTGTGTGTGTGTGTGTGTGTGTGTGTGTGTGTGTAAAGATTTAAGTCAAATATATTAACCAAATAAGATTTTAATCAAATATATTAATATATTAAAATAACATATTGAAATTTTATTTAATACATGAGCAATATGCTTGCTACTTTCTGGAGATTTTTCTTTATAAAAGAAACTCAAGGTTTTGTTTTGTTGAAATGTTATTTACCTATTTTAAAGACTTGTCAACTGAATCAGATGAAATATAAATGTATGTAAGAATAGTCGATATTAATTTGGTGACTTATACAGTTTACTAAGTGACTTTCTACAAGAATCTCACCTAAAGAAAGGAGACATAGGATTTGACCTTTTTCACAGCTGAGGAAGCAGATTGAATGTCTTGTCCAGCATCACACAGCGGTGAAGTTACACGATCGTGATGTAAATCAATTTCATTTCTCTTTCAGCTATACATCTGGAACACTTTTAGCACTTTACCATGTGTCTTCATATATGCATATTTAATATATTATTGCCGCAGCCCCAGCGGGTGAGAGTGTATAGTGTTCGAGAATGTAAACTTCAAAATCTGACTGCCTTGGTTCTGACCCTGACTCTCATTTAGCATATGACCTAGACAAGGGACTTAATCTCTTTGTGTTTCAGCTTCCACATCTCTAAAGCAGGAGTATAATACTACCTATCGCACAGGGAAGACGGGAGGATGTGTATTAAGTGAGATGTTATCCAGAAAACACCTGTAGCAGGGCGCGGTACAAGGTTTGAGGTAGTGTGGTATAACATTTAGGATCCCAGGCTTTGGAGCTACTCGGGTTCAAATCCTAGGCACAACACTAAACAACTCTGTGATTGTGAGCAAGTCTCTTAAATTCCCTGTAACGTTATTTTCTCATCTGTAAAAGAAGCATGATGATTTGTAAGGATCAAAATAGTTAAAAGGTATAAAAGCACTGAGAACACTGCTTGGCACATAGCAAGTTCCATATGAAGATTACTGTTATTACCATCACCGTGACTGGGGATATCACAAAACCTACAAGAGTCGGTCCACTTAGAAAGTGAGTTGTTAGACTGGCTTGGTGGCTCAGCCTGTCATCCAGCACTTTGGGAGGCTGAGGCGAGTGGATTGCCTGAGCCCGCGGGTTTGAGACCAGCCCAGACAACTTGGCGAGACTTCGTCTCTACAATAAATAAGAATAATAAAATTAGCCGGGTGTGGTAGTGCGCAACTGTAGTTCCAGCTACTTGGAAGGCTGAGGCGGAAGGATCATGGGAGCGTAGCAGGTTGACGCTGGGGTGACCGTGAGTGTGCCACTGTACTCCAGGCTGGGCGACAGAGTGAGATTCCAACTCAAAAAAAAAAAAGGAGAAACAAAGAAAGAAATTGAGTTGTTAGTATAGGTTACATCCGTGAGAACTCAGCATGGTCCCTGGCCCGGGGCTGTGGTCCATCGTCCTCCATGTCCTAGTTTTCACATCCCTGTGTTGAAGGTAATTTCCCTGTCTTGAGTAGATTCACTGACTAGCTTCTGTTTTGTTTTGTTTTCATTTTAAATTCATGGATGCATGTGCAGATTTGTTACATAGGTATCTTGTAACAAATGTATTGTTATGTATCATGATGATGAGATTAGGGCTTCTATCACCCAAATGATGAACATGGTACCCGATGAGTAGTTTTCAACCCTTGCCCATCTCTCTTGCTCCCTACTTTAGGAGGTCTGAGCATCTGTTGTTCATTAGCTAGCTTCTCACAAATCAAATATGGCACAGGTAATGGGATGTCACTTCTGAGATTAGATTGGATGCTCTCTCCCTTTCTTGGGGGAAGTCACTCTCCGTGTCATCAGGCAGCCCATGGAAAGGTCCATGAGAAGGGAAACCGAGGCAGGCCTCCAATCAACAGCATGACAATGAGGCCCTCGATCCAACTACCCCAAGGAGGAGAGGCCCACCACATGAACACACTTGAATGCCAATCTTCCTCCAGTCACGTTTTCAGATGAGACTTCAGACGCAGCCAATAGTTGGCTGCAACCCCCTGAGAGAATATAAGCCAGAAGCACTCAGCCAAGCCAGGCCCAGATTCCTGACCCAGAAACAGAGAGATGATACCTATTTATTGTTTTAATCTGCTAAATTTGGGGGTAATTTGTTATGTGGCAGTAGATAGGCAATACACGTGCCAAGTACTTTACAGACATTATCTCATTTAGAACTTACAACCTCCCTACGATATAGGCATTGTTGTCCTGATTTAGAGAGGAAGCCTGGAGAAATTAAAAGACCAATCTAGCCTGGCAGTGAGTCTTGCTTGATTTCAAAGCCCTTGCTTTCTTCACTAGGATATTAATTTTGTGTTGATTCATGCCTAAAATCGCTTCTGCTTTGTATATGTTTTGGTTTTGATAATTAGAATGATTATTGCTGATGTTATTCAGGAATGGACTTCAATCTGGTTTTGAAACTTATTATTGGGCTTTATTTTAACCAGAACTCTGCTGAGTAACTCACACTTAGCAAGACACTAGATTTTGTCGACATTTATATTGTAGAGAATAGACCTAAGATGTTTACAAACATCAAATTATAGCACCTCTGGCCTCTTCACTCCAACATTTGCATTATTATTGAAATTTATTGGCCAGGCATGGTGGCTCAAGCCTATAATTCTAGCACTTTGGGAGGCCAGGGCAAGAGGATCGCCTGAGCCCACAGGTTCGAGACCAGCCTGGACAATATGGTGCGACCTCATCTCTACATAAATCAAAAAATTAGCTGGGCACGGTAGCATGTGCCTGTCGTTCCAGCTACTTGGAAGGTTAAGGAGGAAGGATCGCCTGAACCCAGCAGGTTGAGGCAGCGATGCCAGGAGTGTGCCACTGCACTCCAGTCTGGGTGACAGAGTGAGACTTCGACTCAAAAAAAAGAAAGAAATTTATTGTATATGATGTCCATTAGTATACTTAATCCTGAATTGTACCCCACCTCTTTAAAATAAAATATATATTTTTAAAAAGAAATGTATTTTGGAGACACAACCTTTTTTTAAAAAATTACTCGTTGTGATTAAATTAATTATGGCTTTAAATAAGACAGATAAATCACTCTATGAAAAAGATAACTGCACATATATGTTTATTGCATCCTGGTTCACAATAGCAAAAGCATCAAACCAACCATGCTGCCCACTGAAAGAGTACTGGATAAAAAAATATGGTACATATACATGATGGAATATTACGCAGTCATAAAGAAGGACAAAATTTAAACCGCACAGGAACCTGGATGAACTTAGAGTCTATAATACTGAGTGATCTCAGTATTATAAAGAACTGAATATCACATGTTCTCACTCATAAGTGGACCTTGAATAATTATCATAATAATATAAAAAAAGGATTGGGAATAGCAGGAAACTGCCAGGGAGGGCAGCCGGGAGGTGGAATTGACAGTAGTGGTAATCTGCCAGGGGAGGGGGGGGGACACACCTCATTAACAAGGGTATCTGCATAATAAACATTTGTGTACCTAAAAAAAAAACCACTCATTGTGATTAAATTAATTTATGGCTTTAAATAAGACAGATGATAATCAGCCACCACATACTCACTCCCATCCTCCAATAGAATTTTCCCCCACAAGTTAGTAGTCTCTTGACCTCAGTCCCTTTGACTAATGGGCCAACAGTCTCTCAGCTCCATCGTCGATTTCCTTGTGCAGGAAATGCCAAATCATTAGAGACTACAATGGAACCCAATTAAACTTGCAGTCAAATTTGAAAGAAGACACTAAAAGAAGAGATATTTATGACTTATCCAGAATGTAGCCCAGGTCTCATAAACCAATCCCTGGACGGAATCTTTTCCCTCTGCTCTTTTGAAATAATTAGTGACTTTAACTCAATGGAATATTAATATTTTATCTTTGGTTACTGTAGCAAATTGAGAACAAAATGAAAATCATTAATCCCACAGACAAAGATGACAGTTGTCTTGGGTACAGAGATATTCCAGTGAAATATGTTATTAAAATGATTAAATATGTTTCAATGTTTCAGACACATATTTTTAAATTTTTATTGTCTATCTATCTATCTGTCATCTTTGTTAGAATCAGTCTATCGATATTGAAACTGTCACTAATTTTAAAGTAGGACTTCTTTATTTCCTTTTTCACTATGCTTTATCAAATGCTTCTTGGATCACTAGTGTCTTAGCAGAGTAATATAGCATAGTTTTTTTTTAAGTGGTTGAGTTATTTGAGTGTTTTGCAGTACTTTAGACTGGATCATAATGAACACACAGTACAAGAAAGAAGATAGAAAATGAAAATCTTGTTTTTGATACTGCATATATTTAAATTTTTTTAATTTAAATTTATTCTATTAACAATCTATTTAAAAGTCATTTTGGTTGATTTTAGTAAGGCCTGAAGACTAAAACTTGTTTGTGTGTATGTAGAGATTGTGCATCTCTGTGAGTATGATGATGCAATAATACAGTTAGTCATAATAATTAACCAGAGATTTGTCACTGGAAATAGTGAAATCATCAGGATTCACTATCAATGCTCATTGCTTTTGCTATGCTGAATTCCCCGCCTTCTTTTAGATGGATTCAAACCAGGAACTGGCATAATCATTGATACAATCTCATTCGTAACATTCACTTTTTAAGGCACTCTACATCATATGGGGTGATATGGTAGAAACAGGCTTAGGGTCCTGTTCTACCACTGTGTGACTTAATAAAGCAATTCTGAAAAAGTTGCCTTGCCTCCCTAAAGTTAATCTTTCTTATGTATCAAGTGGTAAAATTAATCTTTAAGCTCTCTCTTGCCAGGCATGGTGGCTCCCTCCTGTAATCCCAGCATTTGGGGAGGTGGAGGTGAGAGTATGCCTGAGCCCACAGGTTGAAGAACAGCCTGGGTAACTTGGCAAGACCTTGTCTCTACAACAACTCAAAAAGTTAGTCAGCCGTGGTAGTGCTTACCTGTGCTTGGAAGGCTGAGGCGGAAGGAGCATGTCACTGCATTCCAGCCTGGGCAACGGAGTGAGACTCCAACTCAAAAATAAAATAAAATAGCCCCAGAGAATAGTGTTAAGGTGCTATCTACTGTTCCCAAAACCCAGAAGTCTGTGATATGCCTTTGATGAGACATGAGTTATAGTGTTCTTGTTATGAGTTCAGTGTTAATAAATGAACAACATGTATTAAATAAGGTGTCTTTAAACAGAAACTCACATAAAGCAAGGTTATATATCAGTGGTTAAAGAGAATGGTATGACCAGAGACTAACAAGATCCTATCATTGTGTATTTCCCCTAGAAGAAAAGTTCTTTTTTCTAAAAATCATCCCTCTAAAGAAATTATTTAGTAAACTTATAGAATTTCATTTTCAGTGTTTCAAGTGCTCAAGTATTTGATGTGACTATCATAATGTAAAAATACAATAAATATTTAGGATTCCATCATTTCTGTCCTGTTAATAACATTCCTTTCGGCTATTGCTAAATTTTGTTTTCATTTTCCAGCGTATTTCCATTTGAATTGTATCCGGGTAGTTCACGATTTCATCAGATGTTATAACTGTCTTCAAAAACATTATTTTGTGGGGTCTCTCACTTCCTGTCACCCAATAAAACTCTTGCTTCCTTTCAGGTAATCCGTCCTGCTCAATATTCTATCTCTGGGATTCAACAGCATCACTTTGACAGAAGCGTTTCTAAACATCCTGATAGACTGGAAAACATGTCTAGGAAATGGCATATAGGTGTAGGAGTAATAGAACATCAAAGAATACATCTGATTTTTCAATAAAAGGCTGAAATCTTGTGATCTGAACATCAGTGGACAATTTGTAAACATATATGAGACGAGGCATAGAAAAAAGTGTGCTCTTGATATTTCACTGTCTGGTTAGCAACAAATTGCTAAAGTCACTGCTTTCAAATTTTATGCCTATTGAAACTCTATTTCAAACCCATGCAGGCAACAAGTTTTATACTATTTTGCAACTACAAGTTAAATAGGAAGAAACAAACTCCATTTCATGTAGTGCAATCTATCCCAAATTCACTGTACACCACAATATCAAAATAAAAAATATTGATAAAAAAATAAATATCAGTTGCATGCAAAAAAAAAAAGGGGGGGGAATTTCGATTTGTATGTTACTCTCATGGCTGTAAATAACTTGCACTTCTATGTCAAAGAAAGCAGCAGTGTTTTTGTATTCTCTTTTTCCAGAAAATGGGAGGAGGGGATGCAAGTGTGCTCAAATGATCAGTTTTAATCTGGATATTTGTTTTCAAAAGCCTAGACTCGAGAGAATACGGAATTAGATGATAGGAGATGAAGAATTTCAGGACTGGGAAAGGTAGTGAGTTAGCCCTTGCAGGAGAAAGGTTTTGAGAGTTTTTCCAGAGAATTCAAGACTAGGAGTCTTCGGACTTCACACACAGGCTAGGCTTCCAATATTCCTTACATATTGAGATTCTTCCATAACCCTCAGCTCCCCCTCAAAACATAAATTTCTATTTTTTTTAATCAAGCTAAGTCAGTGATCTTATTTTCTAACTCTCACACCCTTCATACCAACACTATGGTATAGGTACTATTAAACCCATTTACAGATGAGAAAAGTGAGGTGCAGAAAAGTCATGAACCTTGATCAACGTCACAGAGCTAAGATGTAGCAGGGATGGGATTTGAATCCGTGCAACCTGGCTGGACACTTTGTGCTCTGAACACTCCACTTTTCTGCCTATTCGCCATGCTCATGTCCAGCCACATAACACTTTGGATGTGCTCTGTTACAAAAAAGTTATTGTGCACGTGTTTGACCTTCCTTTAGTTTTTGGAGGGTTGAAGTGCTTCTTGTTGTTTATATTGCTTGACATTGACCCTGGAAAAACGTCGTTCACATGAATATGGAAAATCAAACTTACTCCCAAAACAGATCTGAATATGTATGGGTGCAGATCACACACACACACACACACACACACACACACACACACACACACAAACACACATGTGTGGACATATATAGCCTTTAAACATAGATAGATGGTCAGGATTGATCAGATTAAATGCAATAGATACCTATATTATTGCCTCCAACAATGTAATCACATATTAAAATGCATTCCCACTGGAGAATGCATTGGTATTTTCATTGTCTATTTTCTTCATGATGTCAGAATATGTGATCAAAATGGTAATTAGATGGATTTTTCAATTGCAGCCAGTAAACTAGCTCTGGAATTTATTTTAAATGATGTACCAGAACTATTTTGAGCAAGGTGTATATGAGTTTTAAAGAGCATATCATGGTGAATGTGGTGGGCTCTGTTGACCACATCCAGACCCCTCTGCAGACCCAAAGAATGTATGCCCCAGTCCCTCAGGGGCTGCCCACCGCCAGCCCTCGGGGTTCCACCCTTGTCAGAAACTAGTCTTAACTGGAGAAAGATGCCCCAACCTGCTTCCCAGGGTCCCTCACTTCCTGTCACCCAATGATTGGTCAGCGTGGGAGTATAATGATTGGCCTGCCACCAATGATTGGTCAACATGGGAGTATAAAAGCCCTGTTCTTCTTACCATATCTTGGGACCACTCTGATGGGCCATCATAACTTCTGAGCTCCCAGTGGAGGTCAGTTGTGGCCTTCTTTGAAACTGTATCAAAGCCTAACTTCTCCCTCTGCCCAAGCCTGCTTTCCTCCCCAAGTGCTGGTCCTGAGAGCCCTCCAGGTAAATTCCCTCATGCCAATCTTCATGTCAGTGTCTGCTTCCCATGGAAATCAAGCTGGAACACCTCCAAATGCATGCTAAGCTGACACAACTCTTGTTTCTTTGTAGATGGGCTCAAGATATTTTCTTCCAGCTTGTAGTTACTTGCTCGGTGTTGAACCTAATAGAAGCAGATAAGTCACATCCAAAGGTTCGAGCTTATCTTGCCATGCTGTGATTTGCAATATTCAAATGAGAAGATGCCTTTCTAAATAATCATAAGATCCTCATCTGATAGTGTCTACTGATTGCCACTGTGGAAGTTAGCTCTGGGCACTGAGGAGGTATCAGGCACTGTGCCAAATTCTTCCCTTGTATTATTTTATTTGAGACTCCTAATGACCATATGAGGTAGATACTATTATTATTTCACTTTCCAGGGAGGCTTACAGTAGCAGTTACAGGGTGACATGGTTACAGGGTGACATGGCTTTCCAACTACAGGCTCTTGACACAACTTTAATACCTCACTTACATGCAGAATGGCACAGAGCTATAAAGAATTCGGTAATGCATTTAAATTACTTTCTAATTTATTCACCATAAAACAGCACCTGAATTCACTTGAAATATAGTAAGGCATAAGTCCTATTTTTATCCAACCTACAGATAAATTTTTGGAGTACATATACAATTGCAAACTTCTCTCAAAAACTCTTCACCTCTCCTGGGGTCCTCTCCTCCTGACTTAATAGTCAGTGACCAGGGCCCCAAGAAGTTAATATACACCTTCCATTCCAAGCTCTACCTTTTAAGGTTACAGATTCTCCCTTCCTACATCTGAAAATACATATAAAATAGAAACAAAAAAGCAGGAAAAAAGTGAAAAGAGTTCAAAAGTAGTAGATGTTATCCACTTTGAAAAGCGGTAGCCCAAGAGAGAAAGCAGGAAATTTTGGGATGCCGTGTGAAGATTCTGACTGTTACCATCATTATTGTTCTTTGAGAGCCATCTTGGAGGAAGAAAGTGAGTATTCCAAATCTTGAGGTTTACATTAATATCTCTAACTTGCAGAGAAGGAGACCAAAGGAATGGACAGGATTGTAGAAATAAGAGTCTAGGTAAATTCTGAAGAGTCAATGCCATGCTGGGCAATGAGTGAGAGGGAACAAAAAGATGCCATCAGTGATTTGATTTTCCATGGTCATATTTTGGATTGAGTGGATTAACTGCAAGCTTAGTGCATCCTACCAGAAAAATAGGATATACCCTTAACCAAGTGAAATAAGGCACAGCACAGGATATTTGCCAACACCTCAGAAGAGAGGATAAAAACTAAGTGTTTTGTTTTTCTGTCAAAGTAACTGCAATGTAAATTCCCTACCCATGCCCATACTCCAAGGTAAAAAGAAAAGAGAAAGAGGGAGGGAGGGAGGAAGGGAGAATAAATCCACTTTGGAGCAATATCACTAGCCCAGCTTGTTGGGAGTAGAAGGAACCTGTGAATTGACTGGAAGAAGGTCAAAATTAAGTTGCCTATGTTATAGAGCAAATGGAAGATCTTGGCAGAGATAACCACGGTAAGCAGGAATAAATGAAAACAAATGCAACTGCATTAATAGAGATCTTCTATTTTAACAAAATGAAGAATCCAGTCTGGAAGAAAGCATAATTCAAACAAAAGAAGAATATCCTCTTTGAAGGTACAGAGCTATGGAAGAATGCAATAAGAAACCACACATGATAGAAATAAAAGCTCAAAGATGAGATAACTAACAGTGTGCTATTAAAAGAGAAATTACAGAGCCAATAATATAATTATAAATATAAATGAACAGAATAAGCTGGACTGGAAAACAAATTGTTATTTAGAAGCAATGATGTGTGTTAATCATTTGCAGAGGAAAGGGTAGAGAAAAAGAAAACAGAAAATACTATATAGATAAGACAGGCAAAGATAATTCAACATCAGGAAATGTGTGTTCCTCAAACAGAAAACCTAACAAGTAGAACAAAACACATATTCAAAGTTATAACATAGGAAATTAACCTGAAACAATGAATTGTATAGGCAGACAGAAAACATTCAGTGTGTTCAGGGAAACCCAAGAGAAAATGAACAACATAAAATATATTCTGATTAAATTTTTGAACATTGACAAAAAAAATTATTTAAATATAAAGGCAGGATTTTTTTTTAATTAAATGTTTGCTGTGGACATGACCATAAAAAAATTTCCCACTAAGTTTTCTATCTGCTACCTTGCTAGCAATCAGCCTATTGGGCATATTTTATTGACTTTATGAAACTGTTGCTTGTTTTTACTTTCATTGCCTAGATGGCTGTCCAATAGGAATAGAATGCAAGTCACATGTGGTTTTCCTTTTTTTGTTGTTTTTGTTTTTTTGAGGGGTTTTTTTGAGTTGGAGTCTCACTCTGTCATCCAGACTGGAGTGCAGTGGCCACTCCCGGCCACCGCAGCCTTGACCTGCTGGGCTCCGGCGATCCTTCCGCCTCAGCCTTCCAAGTAGCTGGAACTACAGGCGTGCACTACCATACCCGGCTAATTTTTGATTTATGGGTTGAGGTCTTGCCAAGTTGCCCAGGCTGGTCTCAAACCCATGGGCTCAGGCAATCCACTCACCTCAGCCTCCCAAAGCACAGGATTACAGGCTGAGCCACCAAGCCTGGCCACATGTGGTTTTCTAATAGCTGTTATATCAGTGAAACTTACCCCACTGCATGCTTGAGCCATATAAACTGGCTTGCATAGTTAATACGCAAGTATTCAATAGTTTGTAGTGATAATTCATAATGAATGCATCATTCATAATTCACTTGTTACATAATTCATAATTCACTATATGATCATCTCTGGAAATGTAAACGTTCTCTGTATTATTGTTACACAGGGCTTGCAGGACAATTATGGAATAAACATCAATCCCACTTAAAAAGAGCTATCTTGAAGATATCTTCTGAAGGTAAATTTTGACTCCAGTTTTAGAGGAATCTAATCTTGATGGACAGTGGAAGAAATCATGACGTGTGAAACTCTTTGAATAAGGATTTATTTTTTAAAAAAAAACTTTCAATGTTCTACATACAATAATTAAAAAAACGTTGCACTGTTAAAAAAAATGTGAAAACCAACAAAATCAGGCTATCTTTACTCTACAGCAATACTCAATGCTAGAGATAATAAATTTATGCAAATTTTGAGAGTTGTGACTCAAAACTGTTCAGCTAAGTCATCATTCAAGTATAGAGTTTTTCTGGCAGATATTTTTTATAATGTGAAATCACAAGGTATAAAGTACTCAAGAATCCTTCTTAGGAGAAAAAGAAATTATGGAGCCATAATTTTTAAGTTTGGACAACTAAAATATGAATAGGAATTTCTTTCTTTCTTTCTTTCTTTTTTGTGAGTTGAAATCTCACTCTGTCGCCCAGACTGGAGTGCAGTGGCCACTCCCGGCCACTGCAGCCTCGACCTGCTGGGCTCCAGCGATCCTTCCACCGCAGCCTTCCAAGGAGCTGGAACTACAGGTACACGCTACCACACCTGGCTAATTTTTTATTTTTATTGTAGAGACGAGGTCTCGCCAAGTTGCCCAGGTGGGTCTTGAACCCCGGGGCTCAGGCAATCCTCTCGTCCCTGTCTCCCAAAGTGCTGGGATTACAGGCTGAGCCACTGAGCCCGGCCTGAATAGGAATTTCTAATAGAACCATTAATGACACAGGATCAGCTGAGCAATGTAGATAAAGTCCAAAGAGAAATAAAATGTGACTCAAGAATTTCATATCTAGACTCGTATTTCTCAGAGTGGAAAAATAACTCACAAATATTCTTAGACATTTAAAATACTCAAGGAATCTGATAGCCCTGAACTTTTCTTGAAAAACATCTTTAAACAATGAAATGCGGCAAAGCAAGAAGTGAGTCAAAACAAAGAATTCAGAGATGGAAATACATGGTAAAGCACTGGAAGTAAGCAATAGATCAATCTGAAGATAAAAATAAACCTGAACAACTGTGGAAATGATGGTTACCATGTAACAGTTAAGAGTTCAGAGTCATAGCAGATTGAAATGGGTTTAAATTCTGGTTGTGTTGCTTATTAACTGTGTGTTGAACAATTTCCTCAACCACTCAGTACCTCAGTTTTCTTATCATAAGATGGGATAATAGTAGTACTTACCTTAAAGAATACTGAAAGTATTAAATTAGATCATGCATGTAAAGAGCCTGAGCAAGCCAATAAGAGTAATGTGTTGCAAGTCAATAATGAGTATGGTTCAGTTCTCTAGACCTAAGCTTAAAAGGGAAGAAAGACGGAGAAAAGGAAGGGAGGTAGGGAAGGAGTGAGAGAGGAAGGGAGAGAGGGAAGGAGAGAGGGAGGGAGGGAGGGAGTCGGCAGGCTTAGAGTAGTGCTTGGAATGTATAGATTTCATCAACCATTGATGTTTCTATATAAAATAATGTAAATATCACCAGTTTTGACAAAACAAATATGCTGATATAAATAATCAACATAAAAATGTGAGGGCAAATAGAGATGGAAGGAATATAAATATGAATTTTTTTCTATTCCTCAAAGCAGGCAGGAATTCAGTACTATTTAAACTTGAAATTTACAATTAAAAAAAATGACTGTCACCTATTAGTTTTTCACAATGCTTGTACTTACCTTTGGAATGATCTATTGGGAATAAATATGTATTTTAGAAGGAAGTAGTTCTTGGACGCTCAGTTGTTCTTTTATTCTCATTTTAGTTTATTTTTATTTGTTATAATAAAACAAATTCAATATACTTGATTTAAAATAGAATAAATTTCAGGATGCCATTTTATAAAAATCATTTTTATTCATTTATTTACCCTCCACGCTTCTGTCTATTGATTTGTAGACACGAATAAATAGCTGCTGTTATGTTAACTTAATGGTGATGGTGTTTACTTTTGGGTGATGAGTTGTTTTGTTTTGTTTTGTTTTTTCTTCTTCAATGCTTGAGATTGCTTTTTTAAAAATAATGACTGTCATTTCTAAATAAATAGGAATGCTTTTATTATGTAGCATTTTTAAAAATACCACTAAAATGAGAACCAAAAAAAAAAGTGATTGACCCAGAGTTTCCTATAGCAAGGGAGCCAGCCACCCTGACTTGCATTTTGGCAGAGGCTTGAAAGCAGGGAGAGAAGTAGGGAAACTTTAGAGAAAAAGAGAAGGAGGGCTTCAGGTGTGACTGTTGGCTTGGGGAGACTGATGGCAGTATAACTAGAAGTGGAACATCCTCTGTGATTGGTCAGGGTTGCATATTTGGCTTTCTCTGGTTGGCCTTATATTTGAAACAAGGTCTAAATCTAGGGAAGCTGTCAGTTAGTAATCAAGTTCTGGCCATTTGGGGCTAATTATTACAGGAGATTTTGTGTGGCTTCCTGGACTTGTTGCCAGAGATAGTAGTCTGACTTCTTACTAGACTGACTTCTAGGTTGTAACCTGGCATCCTGGGCTGGTGACTATAGTAATGGATTGGTCTCCTGGGCTGCTTGTGGGTCAAAGGCCCATTTATTTTTACTATGTTTAGTCATTGTCTGATTGTATATTTTATCTCTCACTTAAAACAAAAAGGTAAACAAAAACAACAAATCAGATGGTGTGACAGTTCTTAAACTATTCTTGAGATGCAGTTGAAGGGCTTCAGAGGTTGGCACAGTGATGGGGAAACAACTAGTCTCAACACACTATATATGTGTGTATATATATATTCCTAAGCTTTTGGGTTCTTCCTACATTTTTAGTCAATAAAACACTCTGACAAAATTTGGAGAACAATTAATTGTCTGATTTATTGGAGCTATTCATAGAAAATATTGCAATTTGGCGTCAAAGGAAACAACACAGTATACAGTATCGTGAGATGGTTACCTACTTGTTGTGTGACTTGAGACAGTTGACTAAACTTCATTTTCCACATGTTGAAAGTAAGAAAATGCTAATAACTGTATCTTAAGTATAATAAAGTGTTGATCTCAGGGACAAACTTAAGCATTTTTTAACCTGAAGACACTATACAAGGAAATTATTATGTTTTAATTTAACATGTGTGATTTTTTTTCTAATTTGAAAAGCCATGTTACTACACAAAAAACCAAGTGAACCGATCTTCATACTCCACGCTGGGTTCAGTGGTTCACACTGTAATCCTTGAGTTTTGGGAGGTTGAGGTGGGAGGATCACTCAAGACCAAAAGTTCAAGACTGGGCTGGGCAACCCAGTGAGACCTCATCTCTACCAAAAAATAAAAAAATAAAAATAACTAGCTGGACATAGCGGGGCATGCCTGTACTCCCAGCTTCACAGGAAGAGCCCTTGAGCCCAGAAGTTTAGGGTCACACTGAGCTGTGATCATGCCTCTGCCCCTCAGACTGGGCAAGACAGTAAGACACGGTCTAAATAAATAAATAAATAAATAAATAAATACTCTAGCTATGCTTTTGCTGATTTTGGTGCGTGTTATATTTGATTTCATCATGATGAGGCTATTTCTATTTCTGATTGAAAAGCACAAGTTAAAATAGCTTTGATTCTCACCCAAACTGGATACTGATATTATCTACAGACAATTTTTCTTCTAATTGACTGATTTTTTCAATTTTCTGTCACTTGAGGTATCATTTTCAGCCCATACTAAAATTCATCAAATTTCTCTATTTGAGCAATGGAGTTACTTTCTAGAGCTAACTAACATGTCTTCAGCAATTATAAACAGCTCCAGAAACAGTTAAAAGCCAGCTCTAACTATTTCACTTATTCCTACATAAGCAATAACCTAACTTAGTCCATCAGAAAGTTAGTGGGTTGGAGTGGTGAATACACAGAATTCAGGGTTAAACGGTTCTAAATTCTGATGTTGCTCTTCATTCTTTTGTATGACCTTGGAGCTGTTACCTACTTAACTGACATTAGTCTCAGTTTTTTAAATCTCTAAAATGGGGAATAATCATACCCCTTGCTTGGCTAATGTCATTAGAGATGTCTAGTCCAACTAACAAATGCTATACTGTTTCCTCTGTAATTACATGATGCACTTGCTTTGAGAAAAAGGTTACTGTGTCTCCCCCATCAATTAAGACCATCAGTTACACTTGATTAACTCAGCGTATTTTAATGCACTCAGCAGCTGGTGTGCTTATAAAGAGCTAGTGCACTTACATATCAAGGGGACAATAGTAAAATACTGCACTGGGCAATGGTAAAATAACTTAGTCAGTAGGCAATTGATACTTAAAGGCATTGTTATCCAATCAAAGGCTACCAATCTGGGAACTGGATTCTAAAAATCTAAGAACATTGTTTCTATTTTTTGGTTAATGCTTCTAAACTTAGAACTACATTAAATCATGTTTTGGTTTTTAAAAGACCACATCCGATAATGAATAATTTTATTTCCTCTGCTACATGATTCTCTATTCCAAAAACTATACAAAAGAGCATCTATAACTTTTATGTTAAAATAATGTCAAAGGAAAAAAGGGAAAATGTCACCACACTGAGTTTTATGACACAAGACCCTTGTATATAGATAGTTACTCTCTATAAAACAGAACGTCATTTTACAAACACTAACAGACACCCCCCCCCCCCCCCCACTTTATCCTAAGATAAAACATTGGGGAAAAGTTTGCCACCGATGGTCTTGAGAATCAGAGTTGCAAATATGGACTTAGGCCAGGTCAAGTTATCATGAAGCAAAATCCACATCCAAAGTCACTTTTTTTTATTTTATAAATATATTCAAGTATTCTGTCCTCATAACTTCTTATTGTGGGCATTTTTGTAATTAGTACACTAAAAATTATTTGATTTGCTTATCAACAGAAAATTCATCTTTCATTTACCTGTGTTGCTTACCAAGTTCCCCACTAGCTACTGCTATGATTTAGTTTCAGTTTCAAAAAACAAATGGTGGACATTGACATTTTAGGGTGTCTGCTCAGTTCAATACAAACCCCTTTTTTTGAGAACTTCTACTCTTATTTGTTCAACTTTTCTCTTTATAGGTGATTGTAACAAGAATTAAATTTCCCATTCTAAGATTTTTCTTTTGATTCACAGAAACCCAGAGAGTTTGTTCACATGGTGAAACTGAGATAATATAAACTCTGGGTCAGTGGGAAGACATAGTCCACTGTGAAGCAATGCTGCTTGTGGTGGTGGTTGGGTGGGGGGGAAGAGAGGAAAATGAGAGAAAGAGAGAGAGAGAGAGACAGACAGACAGACAGAGAGAGAGAGAGAGAGAGACTGAGTTATTGGTTCCTGGTTAATTGGCAGTCCCAGAAGCCTGCCCTTTCTGAGGCCCCAGTACCTTTTCCTCAGTCTCTTGGTCTTCATCACAATTGTCTTTCTACCCCCTCTTTGTGGCTCAGACTAATCTTACTCACCATTTATTTGTTCTTCCTTCATTTGACCTTGGCCTTTACTTTCTTGGGATTGTGATATTTGACTTGTACTTTCAGTTTTTCAGAAATACTTCTTGATAGTCCTAAAAGAATTTCGCACAAAGTCATCTTAAAAATCACTCCCTCTTCCTTGACTAGTTTCCCAGGACTGAACTGAGAACTGTTCTTTGATTCTCTACCAACTTGTGGCAGGTGTTTGCTCAATTCAGAAGTGCCTTTAGAAAGTTATAGGGCATCACTTTTACTCTGACTGTTGATCACAAGTGTTAATTTTCCCCAGAGGAAACCTATTGGGAATGGGACCCACACGTGGCTGGAACCCTTGATGGATCCCATGATGGCCTGACCTTCTCCAAAAGTCCTTATATTGTCAAAATCCCAAGGGAATATACAGAAGACACCCACACTGGGTCCCTTGCTACATGTGTGGC
The DNA here is from genome assembly GCF_000164805.1 of Carlito syrichta. Classification (NCBI taxonomy): domain Eukaryota; kingdom Metazoa; phylum Chordata; class Mammalia; order Primates; family Tarsiidae; genus Carlito; species Carlito syrichta. The sequence continues at coordinate 399,602 of NW_007001070.1, forward strand.
AACTTCCAGATGGCTTTACTTAAGTCTACCATTCCTCTCTCCTCCACTTAAGTCTCAGTGGATAACACAAGCCTGTCTCCATACAGAAATTCTGAAAGATAGTCATTTCCTTGCCTGAATCATCTGTGCCCCTGCACCTGAGCTTTTCATCTGTGATAGGAGAGGCTGAACCAGATATTTTCTATGGACTCTACCTATTTTCCAATTTTAAAAATTTCTTCCTATAGAAGGGAAGAGTCAAGAAAGATAGCTCACACACTCTACTTTTAAAGGATATTTTAAAAAATCATAAACTGTTTCTTCAACTATCATAATAGGCATATCTGTAATCACTCATATTTTTCAAGTCTTAACATAGAAACTCACTTTTATGTAGTGAACATAGTGGCAGAGGGTGAAGAAAGAAGTAGGTGGAGTTATAGTCTTACCGATTTAGATTTGCCATCCAGTTCTAATATTTACTCCCTAAGATGCTGGGCATATTTCACTTCCCTTGCTATATACATCTTAAAATAAGACCAAAGACACTAAACTTATAGGATGTTTGACGATTCATGTGATAATGTATTATAAAGCACCCAGCAGAATACATGAAGATAGCAATACAGATTATAATATTGTTATTGCTTAGAGTTTATAGAAATTCCAAATACCACTACTATTTCTTTCTTAGACCACATAGCACAGCACAACACAGCTGTGCAGATGCTTGTGCTGTAGTGTTCGTAAGGTTCGTCTGGTGACGCACAGCGAGGAAAGAGAGAGAGAGAGAGAGAGCTGACCTCCCTCAAAAATGTTCCATGTTTATTCTTGTATGCAGAAAGAGGAAATGAAAGCACTGGAAAGCCAAAGAGAAAATAATACGGTTCTTTTTCTTTTTATCAGTTTGAACATGCAGCATTCTTTTAAAATTAGAGCCAGCATTTCAATATATGTGTTTAATTTCTAATAACCTCATGGCAAGAATAAGCTTCTCTCTGTTCATGAAGAAAAATGTCTATCCTGACACGAGTTTATGTCCATCCCTCGAGATCAGTTTTAGAGTAACTCCTTGTGGCTTCAAATAAAACAAGATTTGAATGATGAGGTCTACATTAAATAATCTATTTCCTGATGATTTTCATGAGCTGGGTGGGAACAAAATAGTCACTCTTTCTAGTATTCCTTTAACAGATTATTATTATCATCATCATCATCATCCTCATTATTATTTGCTTCATGGTCAGTGGAATCACGAAGGGTCATTGGTTGATTTCCTCGCAAAGAACTGTTTTAATCGAGGTCCCCTTAATAAAGCAGAAACCATGCTAGATCTCATAAACAAATAATTGATTTCAGAAACTTGTTCCGATGTGATGGAAGAGCTTTAAAAACAATTAGAGGACAGCGAGACAATCTATAGATTATCAACAGCAGGAAGCCACTACCACTCCTGAGTCTGAAAGGCCACTGGGAATAAATGGTTCCCAGGAGGCCAACCCAGCCACAGAGCCATGGCCACAGCGAGGGTGCCCTGAGGAAGCTTAAAGTCCAGAGGAGGGTATCTTCCTGTCTGCAAATGGAGATTTGGAGAGGTAGTAGGGTCTTTGCTTAAATCATTTTCTGCCTCTTGACCTCAAGCTCTTCATCTTTTCCTCCCATCCTACAACCTCACCCACCCACCACCCACCCCACCCAGTGTCTTTACTGGTAGAACCTGCCATCCCAGGAAAATGTAGGTCTCTGAAGAAAGAGAGCACAGTAGAGAAAGAGTTGGGGCTGGACCTGAGGACAAAAACGGATCTTACTGGCCAGCCCCAGTCAAGCTAAAGTTGCAGTTCCTGGAGAGCTAAGACCACATCTGGTGCTTGAGGAAACACCCACCACGAACTCAGCACCCCCTGCAAGAACATGTTTAATATTTATTAAGTGAATCGCTGTGTCCATGAGTCTTGTCAGACACCTCACAGCTCTAATCAGATCTGCTCACCGCTTCTGTCTCTCAGGCCCTTGGTCACTTGTTTTAACCCCAACAACCACAGCAACTGACATTAGTGGGGGGAAGCCAACCATGTGCCCCGTCTCCCGTCTCCCCTATCAGAGGAACCCATCAGTGCCCACATAGGCACAACCTACAGATCGATGTTTCATGGGGGGACAGCAACTTCCTCCCACCCGTGGAGTATCCTGAGTTACTGCTGTTTTCTCCCAGAAAGTGATCCCAGGATGTTAAGCAATCAGTTGCCCCAGATACCAAAAAGTGGCATCCTTGGTAACTGTGTTCTCTCGTTCCTTGTCTCCTTCCCTCTTTCCCTCTCTTCTGCTTTCCAGAAATTGCACGCCCTTATTAAGTAGTAACCCATACACTTTTGTGTCGGCCTTTGCTTCCTGGGGAGACCCTGGCTGATGCACTGGTAAAACTGAGAAGCAGCACAGAGTTAGAAGTCAAGAGCCGTGAGTTCAAGTCTGAGCACTACCTTGAACTATCTATATGACCTTAGCAAATCCTTGAACCACTCAAGACCTAGATTTTACTTATTTATTCTGTTTTTCTTTCTTAGACAGGGTCTCGCTCAGTCACCTCACTCCTCCCAAGTAGCTGGGACCTACAGGTGTGTGCCACCACATCTGGCTTTTTTTTTTTTTTAAGAGATAGAGTCTCACTATGGTACCCAGGCTGGTCCCAAACTCCTGGACACAAACGATCCTCCTGTTTCAGCCTTTCAAAGTGCTGGCATTAATGCCATGAGCCACCTCACCTGACTAAATGCTATTTATAAACATCTAGTGAACAAGGGCTCTGAGGCAAATAGGGTGCAGGTGCTAAGCAATAAATTGGAAAAGAATGAAATCTTGGCTCTCAAGGACTTTACATATTAAGAAATGACAGAGATGTAAATGAATAATAATGTCCCCATCTGCAAGGTAAGAATGTCCTCTATGACTCAACAAGTCAGTGATTCAAAAGTCAGACTTGGGACATTTCATAAGCATCTCAAATTGCTACCCTTGAAGATCTGCTATTTCTGTTCTGAGCTGAACAGTGTCATTATATAGACCAGCTCAAGTTCTGAATAACAATTTCCTCCAAAATATATTTTTCCATGCTATTTAAAATTGAGAAAATTTAGTTTTATCTAAAATAACTATACTTGGCAATTTATTCTAATAAAATAACCAAGGATCTGTGCTAAGCTGTGTGAACATGGATGATTATAGCAGTTCATTTTGTAAACAAAAGGCATTGCAAATAGCTTAAATGTCTAGCACAGGCTAAATAAGCCATGCAGCAACCTTATGATGGATACTAATTCATCTCTAAAATTAATATAGATGTTTACTTGTGGCACAGAAAGAATGTTGGAGAGATTTTTAAGTGGGAAAATTCATAATTTAAGACAATAAGTAAAATATTCTGTCTCTGTAAAAAAATGATGCATACATGTACACAAATATGGAAGAAAACTGCCTATGGATGGTGGCTTATCTATATAGTCTAATTTTTCTACTTTAAAGTTATATTTTTGAGCACAAAGTTATAAAAAAGCTTAAATAAATCAAAGTAATCTAACAGTTAATTATTCTGCTCAGGCGTCCCTATAAGGGAAGTGACAAATTGTTACTTTTTATACTATATGCTTTCTTCTGTTTATCTGCTTTAAAATACTAGTTATATTAAATATTTTCTCTATGTAAAAAAGTTAATAACAAAAGATAAATTATGCTCTATATTATTTCACATCAAACCCCATGTTTATGAGGAGTATTTACACCTTAAAAATGTTGAAGTCCCCTGGAGCTTAAGTTGTGAATCCCACTGAAGAGTAGATTAATTTTTAGTAATCATGCCCTGGGGTGGAATAAGAAAGAAGATTGCTCTAGTGTGAAGAAACTTGAAACCCGAGAGTCCTGGTTTCGAATCCCAGCTCTTCTCTGACCAGCTACGTGAACACACTCTCCCACCACGGCAAAATCTATGAAAAAATAACTAGAAGTAATAGGGAAACATGACTTACACACTTAAATCTATCCTACTTTTCTAGCTTACTGGATCTGTTTAACATTTTGACAAATGAAGGAAATAAAAAGATTTAAAAACATATATATGAGGCTAAAATTCTGGTGGAAAGCTGAAATGTTTTTAGACCTACAAATATTGCAAGTACCCACATTTATTTCTGAGGAGTCCCAATTTAAAACAAATATTTGTTTTACTGTTTACAAATTAGAACAGACTATTCATGTATTTTTCACTTAGGGATGGGAAAATGTTACCTTTCATAAGAGCAATTTTACTGTGATGTACTTTTTTGTGTCAGAAAAGTCGTTTTTAGAATTTTTCATATTGCAGCACAAGGATGCAGTTATATGATTCTCAATCCACTATAATGCATCGAATTCTGCCAAAACGAATCTCTTAAGTGTAAAAATTAAATCTCTTTCCTGTCATGTTTATACCATTAAGCTATGTAGTACATCTTTTTAAAAATCAAAAAGAAAAAAAAGAAGAAAGCTGCATTTTTTCAATAAAAGTTTAGAATGCCCCAGAGAAATGAATTTGCTGTTATCATAATTTCTTATGTAAATTGACCATTTATCCAAGAAAAATGTGCAATTGGGAGAGCACTGGAATAAGTATTGATATGAATACAGATACAGATAGATTCTAAATCTGCTGTCTCTGAAAGTCTTAAGCAATTTTTTTTCTCTCAGTACAGAAAATGTGACTGTAGTCTGGATTTTCATGTTTCATCTCCTCATTTTTAGTCTGATGCGTTCCTTAGAGGAACAAGACAGCTCTTTCTCCGGGCATAGAACCATATTGACAGGGAGATGTTAAGCTCTGGTTAGAGGACCAATGGATAAAGAGCTGAGAGGGAAGGCAGGGACAGGAGGTCCCAATAAGGACAAAAGTAACATGAAAGTCTGAGCAGTCTTGAGTTTACCCACCGCATCCTTTCCAGAAAAACAAAACATGAATGCAAGGGTCATGAGGCCCACCGTCTCTCTGAAATCCAGAGGGCTTGGAAAATGGAATAATAGGCAGCAGCCCCACACTGGCGGGTGCCCAGAACCTGTCTGACAACTCATTAGCACCCCAGGACCCTCATGGAAAGGCCCCTGGTGGAATCTTGTTACCCGACTGTGAGAAACAGAATTGGTATGGTATTAGGTCATGGTAGGGCAGGCTTGGGGGCCCGGACATCACACTAGCAGGGTGAAACAAGAAAGTAGTCACCTCTTGCCTGTCTCAAGTAGAGGGCAGGACACCCTCCATCCGCTGAGGTATAAGTGGGGGGCCCCTCCATTGCCTGAGGTAGAAGACAATTGAGTAGAGGGAGGGCACCCCTTGGCTAGCTAAATAAAGGGGCAGGATTTCACCCCAGAATCCCATGTCCTGAGGGAAATGAAAAAGGTCAAGGGATACCAGTTGAAGCCTCTGTCCCTTCACAAAAAGCCAGCTACAATGTTGCTTAGGTTTCTCTGACATTTGTCCACAGCATACCTCACAGTGCCTCCTTTTCATTAGAAAAGCTACTCTGTGCATTCTTCTCTGGCTCCATACCTGAAACTTCCTGTGTCACCCCTTTGGCTCCTGATTTTAGTTGCTGGAGCTCCATGCTGCGGTGACTCTGCCTTCACCTGGCACTGCCTTTCAAATGCAACTTCCACCTTCCAGCGTCGGGGATCCGAAACTCTCTGGCATCCCTCCAGGCTCCGGTCCTCAGAACTGACTCACTCCTCTATGCGTCAAACCAGGCCCCCACAAGTACCTTCTACAAGTGGGAGTGGCCAGTGGGCACTCTTTGAATGATGGCCTCCAAGTGTCCATGCTTGACGCCTTTGAGTGGGAACAACCAGGACTACTTCCTTGGCTCCCCTGAGGAGTGGGGTTTGGGTGGCCTCCTAGACTCCTCTCAGATCTGCTCTGTTCTCCTTCCCCGTGATGGATTCAATCTCCGTAAGTAAGCTACCTCTTTTAGTCCAACCACCTCCCATCTCTCCTCCCTTCTTTCCGCCAGTGTCCACAGCACTTCCACAAATACATTTTACACAATACGATGAGATAACATTCCTGAAATAAAGCCTTACCGCATCACTGCTCAGCCTAGAATTTGTCACTGAATTCCCCAGCTCTTGGGATAAAGAGCAGTACCTTAATGATACTTACCAGTCCCTTCATCACCCATGTCTGTTTCTCAGCATCTCTTCCCTCTGCTTCTTCTCACCCCTCTGTTGTAAGTTCTAGCCACAGCAAACCACTGCCCATGATCTGGGCACATCTGGAACTCTCTAACTTCTATGGATTTACATAGGCTGGACCTTTCTACCTTTCCTCTCCCCCTTATCTTCCTACCTTCAGCCAGTTAACTTGCACTCATCCTTTTGGGGTCGGCTCTTCCAGAAAGCCTTGTCTGCTCCCACAGACTTAGGTCAGGTGGCCCACCCTGTGCTTCCACGGCATTTTTCTCTTAGCTCTCTTAGGACACTGAACAGCGTCATATGTCCATTGGCCACTTATTTTCCCAGATCCCCATTAAACTCTAAACCCTAAGGGATCACTTCTGTCTAGCATGGAGTCAGGCATGAGGAAGACAAGAAATACATTTTTGTGGAAGAAACAAAGAATGAAAGAAAAGGAGGGAGACTGCCTGACTGTGTTGATTATCCTCCTGAAAGAGATTGGGATTCTTACAGCTAACTTCCTTCTAGTCACGAAAAACAGGGCTGGAGCTACCACAGGTCAAGACTGACACCACGTGAAAACATGCCCAAGCCAAGCTGTGCCTCCCTCCCAGGGGAGCCCAGAGCAAGCCCTTTACGACATCTAAGAAGACAAGCCCTGTCACACGTCTGCCTTCACTCAGAGGAATGAAACACAGCGAACACAACGTCACTGCAATGCTACCATTCCCGTTGTTCAGATATTCTAGGGAACAGGGGGGTGGCACCACCGTGAGAAGGTGTCCAGGAGAGTGGGGGGATATCTGTGTCCTGGGATTTATCTGATACGTGGTGCATTCTGACACATGGAACACAAAGCTAGGAATATGTTTCAGAATACAAGATGTGTCCCTCGGAGATCTCAGTTTCTACCACAGAAGATGATTCAAGATATTCCGGTGAATTCTTCTATCTACTTTCGAATGACAGAGACAGAATTCAGTAGTCACTGACTTTAGTGTGATGGGCTCTAAAAGGGTCATGTGGGAAAACAGAGAGAAAAATGTGTCCCCATATTCCCCTCCCATTCCACACTCGAGGAGCGAACATCAGTTAAGTACAAGCACTATAGACTCAGTGACGATGCTTGCACATGCTGCACTTGGCTTCTGGGCCAGTCTCTCATGCTGGGCTCATCTGGTATTTCTGTCTGGCTCTTATCCTAAGACTCCCTTCTGTGTCTTGTGGCAACCCTGTCGTCCTTACCCTCTTCTGACTCCCAAACTCTCTTAGCTGAGGCCAATGTGTCCTTTTCCTCATCTGGCTTGTTCCTGCCCTTGGCTGACTTCCTGGGCTGAATTCTAAAGAATCTGGCCCAGTCTCAACCAAGACAGGCCCTTAGATTACGTTTGTCCTGAATCAGGTCAAGTCACAGCCCAGATCCAAATATTTCAGGTGTGGTGCAATGACAAAAGCCCTGAATATGAAGTCAGAGGACTGGGATTTGAGCCACCACTTGACACTCAACTAGCATTTTCAGAAGCAAGTTTCAGTTCCCTAGTCTACAGAATGGAGATATTAATTCTTACCCTTGGGGAACTGTAAGAATAAAATAAGATAACACACATGTTTGGATTGCGGGGCGGGGGGGGGAATCTTCTTTTGTAGCAGCTAGTAAGAGACGGGATTACAGGGTACTATGTTGAGAAGATGCTTCTTGATAAAGTTGTTCAAGCAGAAGAGAGGCCCAAGCTATGAAATAATAGGAGAGACGGGGTGGAAGATAGAATGGGGATAGATAAGAGATCTCCTAAGGATGAGAGAACATGGAGATAGAAGAACTATCCTTGGGGAGAGCTGGTTGGGGGTTGGATGGGGCACCTCCTAGGGGTAGGGGGATTGGGAGTGGGTGGGAAAGCTCCTAGGGAGGTGAGTGGGGGTGGATGGGAGAGCCAGGGGGAG
>NW_007001070.1:407727-429638 GCF_000164805.1 Carlito syrichta
GGGGGGAGGTGACGGGGGAGGAGAACATGGGCTTTCCTAGGTGGGGAGCTGGGCGAAAGCTGAATGTGGGAGCCCCTGGTGGTGGGGTTTTCCAGGGCAGTGTATTCCTTTCTCCAGACAACTAGGCTGACTTGATTTCTCATGGCACTTTGTAAAGTGGTCCATTTTGCAAGTATTCGGGATTGACGTTGAAACAGAGTTAGGCTAGAGATTAATCTCAGTCTCCCTCTGGAGATGTAACCAGCTGCTGGTTACATCTCTGCATGGTTCCTCATGGATAGTAGGTCTCCAATTCTCCCATGTCTTCACCTTGGCTGTGGTGCCCCATCCACCAGCTGGTGAAGGGGCCTGGGGAGGAGCGCCACTAGTAGTGCAAGCTCTGGAACCATCCCACCTGCATCACATTCCTGGTTTCTTTCTTCATCTGTAACCTTGGGCAAGTTATTGCACATGAATGGATCTCAGTTTTCTCACCTGTATAATGAAAATACGAATAATAGCAGCTTTCTCTTGGGGTATTTTTAAATGAAGACAGCATGTCTCATAGCATCTCAAAGATTATGTGGGATCAGGCATGAGACATATGAGGAGAGATTCTGGCACAGAATCAATATTTCCAGTTGATAATATTATTCGCACTCACCAGAGGAGTGTAGAGAAGTCCCTCAGAGCAAGTCTGGTGAATCAGTCTGAAAAATACTCTGCATAGAATTCACTGAGTCACAAGTAGCTGGGGAGAGAAGGACTGCACAGGGCACACCTCGATGCAAAGTTTGGTGTAGCTGTGTGTTTTTGATTTTTGCACTGCTTTCTCAGCTTCCTCAGAAAATGAAGCTCATTTTCCATGTCTCATGTGTCACTTTCAGAAGTACGGAGTTCTGGCTTCAAAGATGTCACTCGATCTCATGATGTGATGCCATTTGTTGAACTAAAGCAATCTTGGGTGAGTCACTGTGAGACAATGCAGCACCCAGGCAATTTCGTCTTCTTAAGAAGGAAGCGGCAAGGCATGGCATTTCTCTCTGGGCTCCTCAAGTTGTAGCAGAGAATAAAAGCAACTTAAAAAACAAAACCTACCTGCTTCTCTCTATGTCAAACATTGTCACTCTGGTGCAGATGGAAAACTAAGACGGTTGATTCTGAAATCAGACAGATGTGACTTTAGATACTGACCCTGTGTTTGCTCACGTTGTGACCTTTCATAATCTACTTAACCACTGCAGAAATGGCTGCTGTCCATCAGAGATGTTTTTCCTTTTTTCCATAGGGTAGAGCCATATTGCAAGGGCTGCACAGCCAGCAACTGCATTTTCAAGCCTTGGTTAAATCTAGATTAACAAATGCCACTCCATGTCCTGCCCCATAAAGCCACCCATGTGATCCTCTATGCTCTGTTTCCACCTTCTGGCTGGATGCAGTGGCCAACGCCACTATGGTCTCCATGTGTTCAAGGTGGAGGACCCTCTCTCAGCCTAGATCCCTGAATGACCATGTGGTCCAATTCCCCACCACCATCGGCACCAAAATATTTTTTCCCCTGATGTTGGACTTTGCAGGAACAATAAATAAACTTTCTTTAGAAGAACTCACTGAGAGTTTAGGACTTACCTGTTATAGTATTTAGGATTACCTTGACTAACACAAACTTCAAGCCTCTGCTTCCACATCTGCAAAATAGGAAGAATAATTGTAGCTACTTAGAATTGTGATAATTAAATATGATGAACCAGGTAAAACGCTTAGTGCAGGACCTGGAACCTATTTAGTGCTCAAGAATTATTATCCACTGTATTAATGAAGACCTTTTTCCTTTCACCGCTTCTGGAATGGATATATACAACTCCTTCACTACCCTCTATTCTTAGAATAAGCTATTCTTAAACATAGTGAATATTAGCCTTGAAAAAATGTTATAATTATTCCTACTACTACTATTATTATTATTTGAATGTTTACTGAAACCATCATATAAATCATCTCTCTTCTATTTTTCCACTCTAAGCTTCAGGTAATGGACTTACCTTTTTACAGAAATGTTAACCAATATCATTCACCCTTAAGAAGAACTTTTTGTTTGTGAATCAAAGAAGTGAAAAGATATACAAGCTTGTGGTGAGCAATTGTCTCAGACCAGAGTACAATGTTCAGCAAGTCCTTTGAGTTTTTTAAAAGTGTCACACAAGAGATGCTACCTAAGCTACCAGCTGTCGTTACTTACTAAATGCCAACATATTCCTTATGCAGCAGGAGAAGCGGGTGACCAAATCTTCAGTCTTTGCCTGTTCCTGCCCCTGGCTAAGCACGGGTGTTGAAGACAGGCCACCTGCAGTCTCTGCATGTCTGAACTGATGAGAACCAGATGTGGTGTCCTGATGGCAGATCCTCACCTATCCATGAAGAGGGTAAATGAAAGTCTCAAATCCATTTGTGGCCCTGAGTTGAGCACAGATGCCATAACGTGAAAATCGGGCTGCCTTCTAGGCTGATCTTCCCCTTAAATTCCTTCACAGGCACCAAGCAGAACAGCTGGGCTATGCACACCCTCTTCATTGCCCCCCAATGCTATTTCCTGGGGTGCATGATGCTTTTTATTAAGAATGATGCTTGGCTCTAGGTCATAATGACCAACATTATCATTCCTGGAGAAAAAGTAACAACCACCATAGTGAGCATCGCCCGTCTATCAGGAACTAATTGCTTTTACACACATTACCTTTTACAAAAAACTTCATACTGAGTCTTCAACATCAGCACTACTGCACCCATTTAAGAGATGTGGGGCCGGGCGCAGTGGCTCAAACCTGTAATCCCAGCACTTTGGGAGGCCAAGGCAAGAGGATTGCCTGAGCCTGCAGGTTCGAGACCAGCCTGGGCAACATGGTGAGACCTCGACTCTACTATAAATCAAAAAACTAGCTGGGCATGGTAGCGCGCTCCTGTCGTTCTGGCTACTTGGAAGGATCGCCGGAGCTCGGTAGGTCAACGCTGGATGGCCGTGAGCATGCTGCTGTCCTCCAGTCTGGGGGACAGAGTGAGACTCTGACTCAGACAATGAAAAAAGAGATGTGGGAACTGAGACTCCAAGTAGTTAAGTATTATAGTTTGCCAAGAGAGAGAAGAGCCAGGATCCGAATCCAGCTGTGATTTTCAAACATAAGTGTTCTGCTTTTAGCTGTCCACCTCTCGCCAGGAAATACCCCTGAATCTCTACTTATTTCCTACCTACAAGGGTGGGGGGACCCTGTGTCTTTAGGCTCAGCATCCATTCAACAATCTGCCTTGCCTCTTTGTTCTGAAACTGTTTACAGGCCCCCGACCTTCTTGGTCGGAATCCATAGATGCTGGTCAACCCTTAGGGACACAGTGAGCACCCTAACTCATTGAGACATGGAGATTTGGGCACCTAAAGCTTTCTGGAGGAAAGAGGTAGACAACCATGTTGGTTTTCTAAGTCCTAGCCTCACCACTCCCAACTCATGCCTCCCCCATGGGTGATCCATTTTGGTAAAACCTAATGAACAAAATAGGTATCTGAACCATAATTGCACACGATAAAGCAATTAATAAAGTCCTTTAAACAATCACTTGCATGTTCCTTTAAGTGTTCCTCTTAGAGAGTGCTAACTCCATAACCCAGAGGTCGTATATGGATTTTTGAACTCTAACAATGAGGCCCACCGTCAATTAATGACCATTTCCAAGTGCAGCTAAGTAAAAACATGTGGCAAATTAATGCGATAACCACGTGACCCCCGATCTGCCTGCAGTTCCGAGCAGTGGACAGACAGGTTCAACACTAGTTTGCAGTTTCTCTGATGCATATAAACAAATTATAAGATATGAGATGCCATCTTGCATCTGTCCAGTGCTACGGGGTTGTTTTAAGGACATGTCCTTGGCTCACCAGAGTCGTGGGGCCGTGCGAAGATAAACACCATGGCAATCAAGAGCGACTGTGAGAAGCCGCCTAACAGAGTGGGGAGACACCCAGTCTTTGGGACTGGCTCCTGCGCCTGCCACCTGCTGGCCACATGACCTTGGGCTGCTTACTCGGCCCTCCCTGAGCCTTAGTTTCCGGGGATTCAAGGCAGATTCGTGAGGGTAAAGCCCTTTCGCAGAACCTAATCCGCACTAAGTACTCAATAACCGCTAGCCATTGCAATGAGCCTCTTTCCCACATGTATTCTTAACGCCCCTTCCCTGCACTATCTCAACCCACGTCACTTTTCCTGTTTGTTTTTAACCCTTTCTACTGTCCGCTTATGACCCCTCTGGGCTCTTGGCTGCGCTTCCCGGTTTGCTGTTTGCGTTTTCTGTTTTGCTCAACATTATCTGCTTGATGCCATGCTACAGGTGACTCGTGTCACCTCGGGACACTTCCTCTTCCCCCACCAGGTATCACTGGTTCTATTTCTGCACAGACACACCCCAGTGCCTAGGCCAGATAGGAACCTTAATTTGCTACAACCCTCTTTATATTCCTGATCGCTTCCTAAGGATTTCTTTCTTTATATTTTTGCCATTTGGATCTCTGTGTCAGGTTGTTTTATTTTACTTTATTTTCTCTTTTGATTCAGGGGCACATGTGCAGGCTTGTTACATAGGAATATTGCTTGCTGGTGTGGTCCTTGTAGAACCAGTAGGGAGTTTTCAGCTGTCCCTCTCTCCCTTCCAGTGTCTGTATTTGTTGTCCTTTAATTTTTCATATTTCTTTATCTCTTGCTCTAATCAAGATTCTCTAACATTCAGTTCACGGCCCCCTCTCCTTGCCCCACAGCTCCCAAAAATGAAGTCAACCAAGTCACTGATCTTTCTTTCCATCAGCTGGCCCACGGTCTATGGACGGATTTCTTTCTAGAGCACGTTCCTATACTTGTCAACCCTTATAAAGCCTTTCCTGTCTTCTGGTCCACATCTGTCTCCCTTTGCAGCCATCACACACCCTCTGTCTCTCTCACTCATAAAATCCCTTCACGAACACAGCCCCCTATGAAGTTTCTGAAGTTGATAGGAGACTTAGAACTCCTCAGGCATGGAGCAAAGAAATGCATTGTCACACAATGTCATTTTGTCTCTACCGAACAACATAAGGACTGTGCTATTGACTTGCAAAAGAAAGCCTGCCCTCATTCTCAAGCAGAAAATTGTCTCTGAATTTCCCATATAAAAGATGCTTTGTGTAATTAGGAAAAGGGGTGAGACTGAATGGAAATTCAAAATGCATTCTCTTCTTCTACATATCTTATTTTGTTCAGAGTATAATTAAGGGAAGGACTTGGCACTTATCTTTGAAAGAGAGTATGGAACTCGTCAATGAATTTTGAATATTCATCCGTCAAGGTTTCTGTGTCTGAATGAACAACCTAGCTAAGATTTTGTTTTGTTTGCGCATATTGAACACAGCAAAAGAAGCCCAGTTCACAGGTATCATGGCTTACACCACACTTACATCTTTCCTCTTCACCTGTGATGCAATGTAAGCCCTCTCCGCACCGCCCCAAAAAGGAGGAATCCAAGGTAGTGCAAGACAAAAAGGTTGTATTTTCAATAGTTTTAAAATGTGAAGTGTTGGGTGAAACTGATTTTTTTGCCATATATTTTTACATTTCCTTATATGGCAGTCTGAGAGTGACAAACTTAGTCTCTGGAATTTCCACTTGATCTTGGTCAGAGCTTCCTTAGGATTAAATAAGCAAATTTGTGGGATTGTCTGGCATAGTTTCTGGCACAGAGTAAGTGCTCAGTAAATGTTGGATCTAAATCTGAAGTACTCCTTGACCAACTCAGTAATAGAATAATAGATTCTCCTTCTTCTTCTCCCTTCTCCTCATTCTCTAAGACTACATCAGCAGAACTCCCAGCCCTGTCTCACTTTGTGGCTATGTGAGCCTCAGCAATGGTCTGGAAACAGAGGTGATATTCACAACTTCAAAGAAGGCAAGAAAAGACAAGCAGGTGTTTCCCTGGAAGAAAAAAGCACTCAAGTGGGAGTCAGAAACCAAACAAACAAGGCCATGGGTGTCACTCCATGCTCTTTTAACATTCTTTCCTATCCGGACGTCGTATGATTCCTTGTTCCTTAACACACAAAGGTGGATAAGATTGTAAACTGCTCATGGTGAATTTTAATTTCCCACATTCCTATACTGGCAGATCATTCACAAGGCAAAACTGTAGCTGCATCTTCCTGAAATGATTACAGTTTTTTTTAATCTACAGTGTCCTGAAAATTTCACAGTCTGTTACCCCAACTAGTTAATCTTTTAGCAACTCTCAGTTGCCTAGATGCCAAGACCTATCTTGAAACAGAGAAGAGGGAATTGGAGTTGATGAATTCCCAAAGCAGATACATGGAATCCTGTCCACACAGTGTCGTGGAAAATGCTCTGTCATTGACTCTCTAATTCTGCACTTAAAGCAAACTTCTTCCTCCTAACCGAATGCTCTACAAAAACTGCTCTGTACACAGTAGGTGCTCAATAAACACTGATGGCCAATTCTTAACTGTTCTTTATCAAACCTTGACTTTGTGAGGAGGAATGTAAATGACCACAAATTATTTTCATTCTTGTCTCCATGTCGCTTTGCAATGTGTTATTGTCCTTCTTCCCATAAAGCAGTGGCATCTAATTTGTCAATCCCATTTTTGAGTCAGGGTCTCACTCTGTCACCCAGGCTGGAGTGCAGTGGAATGATCACAATTGTCACGACTCACAGCAACCTTGACCTTTGAGGCTCAGGAGATCCTTCTACCTCAGTATCCCAAATAGCTGGGACTACAGGCATACACTACCACACCCCGTGTTAAGTCAAAATCCCAGTAGAACCTCCAAAATGTTAGGCCAAAATCCCAGTAGGACCTCTGAAATGTTAGATCAGATCAATTGGGGTCTGTGATCCGGCACCATGCAAAGGATACAAAGAATTGCACAGAAATTAGATCAGAAAATATAGTTTGTGTGTGTGTGTGTGTGTGTGTGTGTGTGTGTGTGTGTGTAATAGAGAGAGAAAGAGAGAAAGAAGACATTCATCTCTTGGGGGAGGGGACCAAAGCTTAGGAAAACATGACATCGATAGCTCAGTGAGCCACATGGCCAGACCAGAGTTTAGCAAAGCAATGGCAAATGGCCACTAGAGGCTTAATGAGTCTAAACCTCCCCTTTGATGGGGGCAGGTCATTAAGGTGACTGAATGGTGATCTGTTTTATGTCATCACAAAAGGAACAGGCAAGCACATGTACTGACATCAGGTGATGGATGGCAGGCAGATGGGTGGGTTAGTCACACGACTGTTGCCATGGTGATGATGTCTGTCACAAAGATCATGACAGTCTGATTAGGTTAACTTGGTTTCTTACAGCTGGAAGCAAATACTCAAAAGCAAAACTAATTAACACAAAACAAGCAAGACAATTATCGATAGACAATTATCAATAGCTACCTCTGAGAAACTAGTTCTGTCCTTGATTAGGGGGCAAGCTAGGTCGTAGTAAGAAAATATGACAAAATGTCAAAATGGCTGGTCTTTGGGTATACTGACTTCATCTTGACCCTTCCACCTGGCTCATTTTTTTTATTTTTGTATTTTTTGTAGAGATGAAGTTTTGCTATGTTGCCCAGGTTGATCTCACACTCCCGACCAGAGCACAAGCAATCCACTCACCTTGGCTTCCCAAAGTGCTGAGATTACAGGCGTGAGCTACCGTGCCTGGCTTGGTTTGTCACCCTTTAAATCTGACCTTGGTTATGTAATTTTCTTTGGTTCAGAGGACATTAGAAAATGTGACATAGGTGGAGGCAAGAAAGGTGGATGTTACCTTGGTATTACTTATTCTTTTGTGCTGCCCTGAGACCACCTGTGAAGAAGCCCAAGCTAGTCTCTTGGAGGATAAGAGAGTAAATGAAGCAGAAACAAGGTGCCCAGTTGAAATCCAGTAGCCCAACCAGCCTGATGACATGAGGGAAGCAAGGAAGGTGCTTCCTTGGTGTTACTTATTCTTTTGTGCTGCCCTGAGCCTTCTGTGAAGAAGCCCAGGCTGTCTCCTCGAGGATGAGAGAACAAATGAAGCAGAAACAAGGCACCCAGTCGAGACCAAGTAGCACAACCAGCCTGATGACATGAGGGGGGCCATCCTAATGCAACCAGCATTAGCTGACTTACCAGCTGCCTGCAGTACGGCAGGGCTAATGCACAGACTCATGGGCAGCAGCAGAATGGTTGTTACTTTAGCCACATGCTTGCTGGGGTGGTTTGTTAAGTGGCAACAGATAACGGACACACCTTGACTGACAGCTCCCCCATCTATCACCTCCTGTAAGTGTCACAAGATTTCATTGCAATACACCAGCTGAAAGATAATCCATTTACTAGATTTGTTAATGCATTTGTATGTTGCTTCCTGCCTTGTTTTGTAAAGAATTTAAAGCAGTTTACACCTAGAATTTATAGAATTCAGTAATTTTAAGTAGAAACACATCATTGGAATCAAGCAAAAACTAAAAATAAGTGGAGAAATGTGAAGACAAAATGAAGAAAACAAATATGTTGGTCTTAAATGCCTGCGGAATTCATAAAATTTACCTTTAACTGTGTCTTTGAGATCCCTGACAGCCAAGGGAAAAGCAAGTGACGCTTTTTTTAACATCAGAAAAAAGTAAGCATACCAATTCCCTAGGAGAAACAAGGAGATTCTTGTACTGGATTCTGAGATACTTTCTTTTTTTAGTGTGGATTCCTCTAACAGGAGACAGGAAGTGACATGGAAGATGGTATTTTCCCAGACCAATCTAACAACTAGCTTTAGTATGTAGTAAACTGCTACAAAAAAAACAAGAGTATAACATGAATTTCATGAAGGTAATTCTTCCAGAAAGAGGTTGCTAAAGTGAATCTTGTTGCCAGTTTGTTAAGACTCCCAAAATATACATTTCCTGGTATGAGGAATCAGTGGCCTTTGGAATCCATTAAAGAAGAATCTTCTATCACTCAGTAAAGACTTAAGTTTCCTCTTTCAGGAATAGCTCAATTCAGGTTTTTTTTTTTTTTTTGGTCAGTGCAAAATGTGAGTCTTTGGATAATGTGCCCAGTTTGAAAGCAGCAAAATTAGGATCTGAATTCAGATCTGTTTTATTCCAAAGCTTATGCTAAAAAACAAACAAACAAACCTACAATGCTGCTACAAATGATTAAATAATTAATTGCTAGTTGAAAACAGTTCCTGGCCTGGCAAGGTGGCTCATGCTGGTAATCCCAGTACTTTGAAAGGCAGAGGCAAAAGGATTCCCAATGGTTCAAGACCAGCCTGGGCAACTTGGTGAAATTTCATCTCTACAATAAACAACAACAACAACAAAAAATTAGCAGAGCATGGTGACATTCACCTGTAGTTCCAGCTACTTGGAAGGCTGAGGCAGAAGGATCACCTGAGCCTGGCAGGTCTAGGCTGCAGTGGCCATGATTGTGCCACTGCACTCCAGCTTGGGCGACAGAGTGAGACCTCAGACCAATAAGTAAATACATAAATAAATACTCCTCATTTAGCATGATATATTTGTTTTTTGGTTTTTGTTTTGAGTTGGAGTTTCACTCCGTTGCCCAGATTGGAGTGCAGTGGCCACTCCCGGCCACCGCAGCCTCGACCCACTGGGCTCTGGCGATCCTTCCACCTCAGCCTTCCGAGTAACCGGAATTACAGGCGCGTGTTATTACGCCCGACTGATTTTTGATTTATTGTAGAGATGAGGTCTTGCTGCCCAGGTGGGTCTCGAACCCGCGGGCTCAGGCAAACCACTCACTTCAGCCTCCGTATTTTAATCAGAGATTTTAATAACTTATAGTCAAGATGTACATAAAGATGGGAATTTCTGGTGCTTGAGCCAATCTGAGGAGGGGAGGGAAAGGAAGAGGTAGGGGTCAACTGGCTGAGATTTGTACTGAGTCCTTCTGTTAACCCACAGATGATAGCATTTGGACCTATGCCATCAGCATTCTGCGTCTGCTCTGTCCAACACCACTCCCCAAAACGCTGCACGCATCAGCAAATAGTGTGCCATGAATTGCCAGAATGATAGAGTATGATATTTTGGCTCTCTTTGGGCTGCTGATTCTCAAATATTTAACTTAATAAATGACTTCTCTGAAAGCGTTTGTGCTACTTTGTCCAAGGAAGCATACACACAAACTGGTTTGGTTTGTTTTGGTGTTGTGCCCTCAGATAAGAGTACAGTGTATTCACAAAGCCTCTGAACTCTATCTCTGGCCAGATTATTTAATAGCTAATAAATAATTACAAAGCCAGAAACAAGATTTTCCTAGCACTTGTTGAGCCCACAGGATTCACCAGCTATTAATCACAAGCAGCCCACTTTCCAATTAGCCTTTGGAATGAGCTGTTTGCTCTAAATATTTTTAATGACCATGGAAACCAGAGAGGTATATACGTTAGGGAAGAAAATTCTATCTGCCTTCATGCACACTTCATAATGGAGACAACCAGGATGTGGTGCTGATTGTATTTCTAATGCATTCATGTGTTCAGCCATCCATAGAAATGTCCTGTTGAAAGAAATGTCGTTTGAACCAATAATTGACCAATTTAAATATCAGCGTGATAACTGCATATGACACAGGTGAAGGCTGTGGCCCTAGGAATAGCTGTCAAGGAGTGGATCTTTAATGAATTATACCAACATTAAGCACACCAGTCCTAATTGGATTGTTTGTTTTCATAACAGATAACTGCTGTCATCAGTGGAGAATTAGCTGACTGTAACGATATTGTCCTTCCTGAGATGGAATAAGACTCAAAATAACAATGGACTGCTATTAATGTGGCCTATTATATGCAAAACACTGTATTAAGTATTTTACATGTTGTCATTCATTCATCAAATATTTATGGAGTTAACGTTTAGCATTTTTTATGCTCTCAAAAATAAGGGCATAAGCAAAACAGTTCTTACTCTTAAGGAGTGGAATTTACTTGCAACTGTTAAGAGAGACATTAAATGAATAATTATTTGCTCAGTTAATGTTCACAAAAATGTTGCATTTATTTCCCCAATGTTTACAGAAGAAGAAAAGAATGCTTAGAGAAGTCAAATGCCTTTCCCAAGGTCACTGTTGGTAAATAAAGTCAGGAACTGAACCTAGAATCTTCTGACTCTAATGATTTTGCTCTTAACTAAGGCCATTAAATTGTCACCCTTTACAAATTTGTGTCATTGACTAGATGCTTCACAAACTTGATTGCATTGCATATTTTCTAAATCCTTTTTCCCCGTTTTCATTTTCAGCACATTCATTCAACCAGACAGCATCAAATATGGACTGGGTACTATTCCAGGCACTAGGGACACCTTATCCTTTAATGAGTGCACTCTGTGGTGAGCACTGTGCTAGGATTTATTCTGCTTCCTCTGTTCTTTTGACTCTATCCCGAGAACACGTTTTGTTCCTCCTCTTACATTAAATGGAAGAAAATCTTAGAAAATGTCTGAGTAATATTCATTATAGCTCGTATCGACATAACACAATGTAACAGATGCTTATGAATGAATGCTAATGCCATTTAACAGATGCTTCTGAGAAAGAATGCTCCCATGCTGACTTTCAGTGATTAGACAGCATTTCTTTTCATGATAATCTTTTTTAATCCATACCTGTTTTGAGTCCCAGGTAACTTCAGGTGCCAAAGGAGAGGACAAATGCTGTAGGATTCTTGGAGATTATCTATTTTATTAGTCTCTGTCTTTCTAGTGTTGAGTCACAGAGGTAGTAACCAGCTGAATGAGCTCTCATAGAATTAAAGAGTTGGATTTCTTAGACCTCATACAACACAAAGCTTTCAAAACTTGGCTACACATTTGAATAACCTATGGAGTTCTGTAAAAACAAACAAACACCTGGGTATATATACGTCAATAGAACAGAACAGAGAGCCAAGAAAATGACTTAAGTATGTATTAAAGCAAAAAGTGGTAAATTAATTGCATCAAAATTAAAAATATTTACTGTTCAAAAGACACTGTATTAGTTTGTAGGGTTGCTGTAACAAAATGCCATAGATTGACTGATTTAAACAACAGAAGTTCATTTTCTTATGAGTCTTAAGGCTTTAAGACCAACAATAAGGTGTTGGCAGAATTGTTTCTTCTGAGGTCTCTCTGGCTTGCAGTGAATGCCTTCTTGATATGTCTTCACATGGTCTTTTCTCTGCGTTCATGCATCCTCCATGTCTTCTTATGTGCTCAAGTTTCCTGTTTTTATAAGGACACCAGTCAGACGAAATTGGGGTCCACCCTAATGGTCTTATTTTAACTTAATGACTTTTTAAAGTTTCCATCTCCAAATTCAGTTGGTCACATTCTGGGAGTCGGGGGAGGTCACAATTCATCCAATAGCAGAAACTATGAAGGAACTTTAAAAGACAAGACACTGACTGGGGTAAAATATTAACAATATATCTAACAAAGAATTTGCATTCAGAATATACAAAGAACTTTTAAACCTCAATAATAAGAAGACAATTTAATACAAATGGGCAAAAGATTGAGCAGATGCCTCACAAAATAAGATCTACAAATGATCAAAAAACACACAAAAAGTTCAACATCTTTAGTCATAAGAAAAACTAAAACTGCAATGAGATTTTACTCTACCTTTAATTGAATGGCTAAAATTTTAAAAATTACCAATGCCATGTATTGGCAAATATGTGGAGCAACTAAAATGGCCACACACTTGTGGGAACTGCAAATTGACACAACTACTTTGGAAAATAATCAGGCAGCTTATTATAAAGTTAAATAGAACTTATCATACAGTGCAACAATTCCTCTCCTAGGTATTTACCCTAGTAAAATTTAATTGTCCACACAAAGACTTGAACATACATGCTCATAACAGCTATATTCATGATAGCCAAAAATTCAGAACAACCCATACACCCATCAACAAGTGAAAGAACAACCAAATTCTGAAATATATAGACAACAGACTATTACACACAAATGAAAAGAAACTACTTATACACTTGGCAACATGAAAGAATCTCAAACACATTGTGTTAAAGGAAAGAAGCCAGATGCAAAGAGTTTGTGGTATGTATATCAAATTCTAGAGCAGACAAAACTAATTTATACTTACCAAGAGCATACCAGTAGTGGCCTGGATGTGGGAGGAGAACAACTGACTACAAAAATTCCAAAGAAATCTTTGGAGTTATGTAAATGTCCTATATCATGTTTGTGATGGGTATATAGGCATGAGCTACTGTGCCCGATCTCGAAGGGTTATTAAAATGGAATTGGCCGCCACACAAGAGTGAGCTGAAGATAGAGAGTGAGAGGGAGGGAGGTGTAGTGACCCCCAAGCAGAAGCCGCAGGCCAACTGCAGGAGAGGCGGTCAGGGATCCATTTGTCAAAAGTCGTCAAACTTTGTACTTTAATGGGTGCTCTTAATGTTTGTTAATTAAAACTCTCAGACACCTGGGTCCAAACTCAGACCTACTAAATCAGAATTTTTGAGAAAGGGGCCTAGGAATGGGTTTTTTTAAAAATCCCATTCACAGGTGGTTCTGATGTAACGCAGACATTTCTGACCACCTCGTCTGCAGACGGCATGCAGCTTCCGGTTGGGGGGTCACCACACCTCCTTCCCTCCCACTCTCTATCTTGAGCACACTCTTGTATGGCAGCCAATTCCATTTTAATAACCCTTCTTTGAGATCGGGCACAGTGGCTCATGCCTGTAATCTCAGCACTTTGGAGAATGAGATGGTAGAATTCATTTGAGCCCAGGAGTACGAGCCCAGCCTGGACAATACAGTGAGACTGTGACTCTACCAAAGGTTTTTTAAAAAACAATTAGCCAGGTGTTGGTGGTGCACGCCTGGTCAGATGGGAGGATCACTTGAGCCCAGGAGTGTGAGGCTGCAAAGAGCTTGGATTGCACCACTGCACTCCAGCCTGGGCAACAGAGTGAGAACCTGACAAAAAAAAAAAAGTAACTCTTTTTCTCACCATGGCATGCATCTCACCCTCAGCCATTCAATTCCTGAGGCAATAGCTCCCAGTGTTCTTTACCTTTCTCTGTTGCCTCTGTGTTAGCAACTCAAGGCTGTCTTAAGAGCAGCTAAAACTCAAAGGGTCCAACCAAAATGAACATAACATCTCTTAAATGTTTAAGTCAACATATTCAGTTAGCATGTGCTGATGACTCACCATTCCCTTGGCACCAGCTAGATATTTTTGAAGATATCTTCCATGCAGGACCTAGGCTGGATCCTGGACAACTCTACATGAGTGGATGTTAGAGAAGACAAGCAGCAGACAACGGTGGGTAATAGAGTTCAATTGCACTTAGTGCCCATTAAGATTTCCCTTTCCATCCCTGACCAAAATTAGGACTCCAAGCTCTTCATATCGATGACTCAGAACATCTCTACAGGCTCACCTTGGTTCATTTCAAATCATCCTTGGATGCAATTACTGATACAGTCTCATTACTTCTAGTGTGGGTTTTTACCCGCCTCTCCTCCTCTCCCCCAGATGTTCTCAATGATCCTTGTGGTCCTGCTTAGATCTACTCCTTCCCTTTGAACCACAGTCTACATCAGGATCCACTGGCTAGTAAGACAAGTCAGCGTGAAGACTATACTGTAAGGGAGTGAACAATGCCTCTTTCTTTCCTCTTCCTTCCTTCCTTCCTTCCTCTCTCTCTTTCATTCCTTTTTTTTTTTTTTTTTTTTTGGAGACAGGGTCTACCCTATTTCCCAGGTTGGAGTGCCATGACACAATCATGGCTCACCACAGCCTCAACCTCCCTGTCTCAGGTGATCCTTCCACCTCAGCCTCCCAAATTGCTGGCACTAAAGGTTTGTGTCACCATGCCTGGCTAACTTTTTGATTTTTTTTGTAGAGACGAGGTCTCACTATGTTGTCCAGGCCAGTCTCGAGCTCCTCGGCACACGTAATCCTCTCGCCTTGACCTCTCAAAGTGCTGGGATTATAGGTATGAGCCACCAGGCCCAGCCTGAACAGTGTTTTATAGATGTGGAAACAAAGTATTCCAGGAGTACCGAGCCCAATTACTTCATATTACAAAGTGTTTTTCACATATATCATCTCACTTGAGCTGGCCTGAAATTGATAATAATAGTTGCCACCATTTATTAAGCATCCATCACATCTAGATGAGATATTGTGCTACGTGCATTGCACTTTTAAACCTCATTTGATCCTTACTACAAATTGTATGGTGTATGTAGTATGTGATTCTCATTTTACAGATATGGAAACTGAGGCTGGGAGAATTAAGTACCTTTCCCAAGGTCACAGAACCAGGAAATGACAAAACTGGGATTTGAACCTAGTTTTACGTGACTTAAAAACCCGTACTCTTAACTACCTCTGTCATTAATGACCTGAGTTTAATAATGCCCTGCTCTAAACAATGATAGGTTTTTATTTTTCTCTTCATGTTGATCCTTAAATGCTTTAGAGAGCACAGGAGGGATTATTTAGTAGAGGACACAACTAAATTAAAGTCATGACATCATCCCAGATCCCCTTAAAAATTCATTCATGTCCAGGTACCTGGTATTTTCAGGAAACTCTCTTCACTGCAGCCTCACTAAGCAGGACCTTCTCCAGTCCTTTGGGTCTCCTTTTCTTCCTCTTTCTTCCTTCCTCTTCCTCCCTCCCTTCCTTCCTTCCCCTCTTCCTTCCTTTCTCTTTCTTTCCTCCCCCTTCTCCTCTCCCTCCTCCTGCTTTATCTTTCTTTCTCTCTCTCTTTCTTTTCCTCCTCCTCCTTCTCCCCTTCTTCTTCCTCTTCCTTCTTCTTTGCAAGCATCTAGCCCTGCCTTGCAGCCATCAAAGAATTTTTCTCCCTTTTGAGGATAAAGGATAGTAAATAGTTCCTCAAAGTCTCTTTAAAATAAGGAGTCAAGTTGTTACCAGTGCCACGACCAAGCACAATCTTCTTTTAAGTTTTAAAATATTTTTTCTTTCTTTTATTTGAGATGAGGTCTCACTATGTTGCCCAGGCTGTTCTCCAACTCCCAGGCTCAAGCAATCCTCCCACTTTGCCCTCCCAAAATGCTGAGATGGCAGGCGTAAGCCATCACATCTAACTAAGGACAATCTTTATTATCTCAGAGGTGCCCAGAAGACTGATAGCTCCACAAGATCTGTGGTTCATGTGTATGTGTCAGGGATCGGCGGGGAGGTCATTCTATGTTTCATGTTCCAAGAAGAGGGACCTCTGTCAGAGTCAAACTCCTGG
Organism: Carlito syrichta; assembly: GCF_000164805.1. NCBI lineage: Eukaryota > Metazoa > Chordata > Mammalia > Primates > Tarsiidae > Carlito > Carlito syrichta. The sequence goes on from NW_007001070.1 coordinate 424,014, forward strand.
TCCTGGCTTCCCTCGGCCCCCTGCCCACTCTTGTCCTGGGAGGAGGAGTGACTTTTCGATTTGGAACTACATTAAATGTGGCTTAGTCCCCTTCTAGCATCTCCTTGGCATCAGTCTGCCTGGGAAGTCCTGTCGTCTGACCTGCTCTCTGGGTCATGAATAGGTTTATTGGGGTAGACCCTGCCCTTATGGGCTAGGCCTGTGGTTCTCCAGTTCTGTCCTTGACTGGGTAAATGCAGTGAATTCTTGGGTGTAGTATTAAGAAGGCACTTTGCCTCACACAGGAGCCACATATTTCAACCCAAGATATTTGCACCTCATGTAATTTACAAAAGATCGGTATTTCCTTTTTTTTTTTTTTTTTTGAGTTGGAGTCTCACTCTGTTGCCCAGACTGGAGTGCAGTGGCCGCTCCCGGCCACCGCAACCTCGACCTGCTGGGCTCCGGCGATCCTTCCGCCTCAGTCTTCCATAGCTGGAACTACAGGCGCACGCTACCACATCCAGTTAATTTTTTTAAATTTATTGTAGAGATAAGGTCTCACCAAGTTGCCCAAGTGGGTCGCGAACCTGGTATTTTCTATGAAGAGATTGCCACTACTTTAACTGATAAATCTTGAGGTCTCGGTAGCACGACACAAAAGTGGTTAATTTCTTGCTCACGCAAATTCCAGCCTGTGCTTGGGAAGGCTTCTCTTTACTCAGTAATCCAGGACTCTGGGCTGACGAAGGCTCTGCTATCTTTATTACTTGGCTTCCAGGAAGTCCCCCATCAACAGTAGCTACCTGGCAGATGGGAGAAGAGAAAAGGAGCAGATCACAGGGGATGCTCCTCTTGGACAGGCCTGAAACTTGGTGCCTCTCCTTCGTCTCCCATTCTATCATCAGAAGTTAGTCACACAACCTCCCCTAGTTGCAAAGGAGACTGGAATAGTCTAGTTTTGTGCCCAGAAGGGAAGGGAAATAGGCTTGAGCCACAGTTAGCAAATGTCTGCCACATATCCAGAATATATCAAGAAGTCCTACAGATAAATGAGAAAACGCCAAAAACAACCTCATTTAAAAAAAATGGGCAAAAGACAAGAATAGGCATTTTGCGTACAACACAAAGAGTCAACAGATGTATCCAGAGATGTTAACTTCATTAATAGTCACAGGAATGAAAATTAAAACCACGTTGCTATATCATCTTACCCCCTGATAGATTGCAAGACATAAAGACTCGGATAATGTCAAGTGCTGGCCAGGATGCTTGGTGTAGCAGATGCTGTCGGTGTGTGGTCATCTCCTCTGGCTTATCCCAGAGGTCTGCTGCCAGCAACAGTTCATATGTGGCCTTGCAGGAGCATCCCTCATCCAACAAGGAATGGGATATGGTGGATGAACATGGCAGTTTCCTTAAAGGATCCCCAGTGGTTATGAGCTCAGACTTCCCATACATAGGATCAATCTTTCCTATGACTTTTCCTGTAACGTTTATTGATGTTCCTCTTTTCTTACCTCAGTACCACAGTCCTTGGTGCTTTCTGGGTTCACGCTTCCGAAAAACTGTTGATACCCAAATTGTGATCTCAAGAACTTCTCTCAGGGAAAGCCAAACTAAGACCCAGAGCAACAGGAATTCTTATTCCTCTCACTACTGATGAGAATGTAAATCTGTGCAAAACCCTTTATAGAAACAATTTATCATTACTTGGTAAACTTAAAGAAATTAGTTCAGAAATTTCATTCTAAGTGTAATGCCTAGAGAAACTGTTGTACCAATGTACCCAAGAATATGTATAAGGTTATTCACAACGGCATTATTTGTAGTAGGAAACATCATGGAACACCCCACATGATTGGCACCATGCTGGGATTGAAGATATAATGATAAGTTTGAGTTTCCTCAGGTATATTGCTAGAAGGGAGCTTGCTGGGTCATATGGAAGGTTGATTTTTAGATTTTTTAGGAATCACCACACTGTTTTCCACAGAGATTGTTCCAGTTTATTGCAGCATTATTCACAATAGCAAAAATATGGAGCCAACTGTGTTTCCCATTGAAAGTGGACTAGATGCAAAAATTGTGGTACATACACATGATGGAATATTACACAGCCATAAAGAAGGACAAAGTTATGAACTTCACAGCAACTTGAATGGACTTAGAGTCTATGATACTCAGTGATCAATCATAAAAAAAAAGAACTATCAATGTTCTCACTCACAAGCTGACCCTGAACAATTATCCTAGTACTATAAGAAAGGGATTGGCAATAGTGGAAAACTGCTATGGGGGAGCATACTTCACCAATAAGGGTACCTGATTTCAAACCAGGTGAAGTGGGAACCAAAGTGAGGCCCAAACTTTACCTGTACAATGACCATTTGTATACCAAACCCTGAATTGTACCTCACATCTTTAAAATAAAATTTTTTAAAAAAAAACTAGATTCTCATCTACAAAAAAACAAGTTTTGGGGATTTCTAAATGTTTACTTTTTCAGATTTTTGTAATGCAGTCTTATGCCCCCCTACAGACGATGCCATTTATTTATTTAACAAACGCTAAGCATTTTCTGTGAGCCAGTGATATGTGATGAAGAGCTAGTCCAAAGCTCCCCAGGGAATCCAGAATCTCATTATGACAGGTGGAACGCAGTCAGGTAAACCAACCAGGCTAAGTACTGACACAAGGTCAAACATAGGGGCTGCAAACTCTGAGTTAAATAGATTTAAGTTTGAATCCAGCTCAGCCTCTCCTTGGTCATTTCACTTCCTTGAGTGAAGTCTTAGTCTCCCTGAGCTTCACTTTCCTATAAAAGGTGTCACAATATTACAATCTGGGGATAAAACAGCTAATGCTATGTTTAGCATAGGCCTGAGCACTGGGCACACTCAATAAATGGTGGCTGTGGTTGGGCCCAGGCCAAGACAGTGACACAGGCATTGTCGGGGGAGGGAGAGAGGGAAGCCTCGATGATGTATGCCCAAAGAAATGGTGGTTGTTCAAGGCCGTAGTGAGTAAAGTTGGGAATGAGAGCCCGGCGTCTAATAACTGAACTCTGGACTTGAACTTATTGATCGGTTTAAAGAAAGTGCCTCAAGTCGGGTTCAGTGGCTCAGCCTGCAATCCCGCGCCTTTGGGAGGCTGAGGTGAGTGGATTGCCTGAGCCTGCGGGCTCGAGACCTGCCTGGGCAACTTGGTGAGACCTCATCTCTACAATAAAATCAAAAAATTAGCCGGGCGTGATAGCACGAGCCTGTAGTTCCGGCTACTTGGAAGGCTGAGGCGGAAGAATCGCCGGAGCCCAGCAGGTTGAGGCTGCGGTGGCCGGGAGTGGCCACTGCACTCCAGTCTGGGCAACGGAGTGAGACTCCAACTCAAAAATAAGTAAATAAATAAATAAACAAATAAATAAAGTGCCTCTCAAGCTGCCAAGGTTTAACAAGCCTATGATTTCTATTCTATCGTAAATAGCCTTTGATGACCATTGAAAACATTCATCTCTAGACAAATTCTGGGTGGGGTTTTATTTTTTCATTTTCATCATTTTTCATTTTCCATTTATTTTCCCATTTTTATTCTGGGTGATTTTTTTTTTCAACAAAGCCCTCATAATCATCCAGGATTTCTTAACATCTACATAAAGCATGTACCGGTTGCCTGCATTACAGTTGACCCAGGAACACACTAAATTGTGTTCTTTCCCTAATCAACCAAGCCAACCAGTCATTTCAACTGCTCCGCACAAAATCGAGTTTTGAAAGCTACGTCTTTCCATTCACCTATCTGATTTTATCAGTAATGTGTACGTATTATAAAATTAGCTGCGAAAATACTTTATTTAGTCCTTCTGAAGGGTGAATGTTAAGAGTTGTGTATAGGCCAGGCACGGTGTCTCAGGCCTGTAGTCCTAGCACTTTGGGAGGCAGAGGCGAGAGGACTGCCTGAGCTCAGGGGTTCCAGACCAGCCTGGGCAACTTGGTGAGACCTCATCTCTACAGTAAAAAAATTTTTTAAAAAAAGCCAGACTTGGTGGCACGCACCTACAGTTCCAGCTACTTGGAAGGCTGAGGCAGAAGGATTGCCTGAACCCAGCAGGTCAAGGCTGTGGTGACTATGAGTGTGCCACTGCACTCCAGACTGGATGACAAAGTGAGACTCCAACTCAAAAAAAAAAAAGAGTTGTGTATAGAGTAACATGTCAAGCCATGTACATATCACAGATTGAAACTGTAGCCCCCAGAATCCATCTTCATATACTTTGGAATCATTCCTGAACTGCTACCCAGCCCGTTTTTTCATGTTAAGAATTCTTAAGATTTTCATCTCTTCTCTACAGTCCATTGTTCACTGCTGTTGTTCAAGTCCCGGGCATCCCACAACCATGCCTTCTGCCCAAACCTACCCCTAGCATTCTTCGACATTTTTGTCCGGTGCTGTCAGTCACCTGGATTATCACTACTGATAACAATGCTCGAATCGGTAAGTTGATAACTATTCAAGGTCTTTAATTTATTCTTACTGGCCACAGTCTTCTCACTCTGCAGTTTTATACTCAACATGCCAAATGCCGGGGCCTGAACTGGAGAACAAAATGAGGTAGATTCTGACTTCCTCCCACTCCTGTTTCCACAGTTTACCTTCTGTCTTTTGAGGTCTATTTTCCATAGTTCTGGTTACCCCTCTGATCCTATCTCCTTTGGGCACCCTCTTCCATCTTGACTGAAAATGCTTCAAACTCTTTAGTACATTTGAGCCCTTCTTTTTGTACCAGGTGGTTTACCTTTTTAAAAAATTTAAATTTTATTTTAGAATCCAGGATGAAGATGTGTTGTATAGGTATACTGTGTGAGGGTGAAGTTTGGCCTCCAGGTGGAGAGTATGGTGCCCTATAAGTGGTTTTGTACCCCTTATTTCCTTTCCTTCCCCCCCACCAGCAGTGCCCAGTGTATGTTGTTCTCATCCTTGTGCCCATGTATGCCCAGTGGTGAGAACACTCACTATTCTGTTTTCTCTTTCTATGATAATTTGTTTAAATAATGGCCTCCAGCTGCATCCTTGTTGCTGCCAGTGACACAATTTCATTCTTTTGCATGGCTGCGTAGTATTCCATGGTGTATATGTACCACATTTTCTTTACCCAGTCCACTGTTGATGGACATCTCGACTGTAAACTCTTCTTTTCTTCCTGCCCAAAATGATATCTTGTGAGTTAACCTATGTCAGAATTCCTGCCCTCTGGGAGTTGACCCTCCTGTAATGTGGACAAGGACCCACTTGATGGTACTGTGTTATAAGCATTATATCGCAGAGTGCTACTTTGGATGCCAAAGGAGAAGCATAGAGGACTTCTCAGTAGATGTGATGCCCAAAGAATTCTTTGATTGACAAATGAGCTTACAAAGACAATGCGGGTCATTGAGCAAAGCTAGGGCACCATGCCACCCCTCCCCTGTGAGAAGTTCCCTGGGACTCACGCTCTGGGTATTCCTTAATTCAGTACACACTCACCCTCAGAGTGTTGTCAGCCAGAACGTCAGTTTTCAAGGTGTTGACAAGCTACAAAAAAAAAAACAGCGAAAGCCGGGCTCGGTGGCTCAGCCTGTAATCCCGCACCTTTGGGAGGCTGAGGTGAGT
>NW_007001070.1:429744-514941 GCF_000164805.1 Carlito syrichta
GCGGTGGCCAGGAGCAGCCACTGCACTCCAGTCTGAGCGACAGAGTGAGACTCCAACTCAGAAAACAAAAACAAAAACAAAAAAACAGCGAAACACACACTGGAAATTTTTTTTTTTTTTTTTTTGCAAAACATTCCAGAAGCAATTCTGGTAATCCTGATAGTGGTTGCCAATGAGTCATGAATCACAGCTATTACCCGCTACTCTTGGCAGGACAGATGTTCCTGGGCCAGGGCTGGATCAATCTCTTCAGCCCATTTATCACTACGAATAACACTGCTCAAATCAGGCAAGTTGATAATTACTCAGGGTCTTTAACGTATTTGTACTGGCCACAGTCTTGTCACTCTGCAGTTTTATACTCAATGTGTCAAATACCAAGGCCTAAACTGAAGAACAAAATAAGAAACCGGGGAGCTGAGATGGTTCACTAAACCCCAGGAGCATTGTGTGAACTGCTGAGGCCTGAGGATACCCAAGAAACAACCCTCTGTGAGTTCAGACAGAGCTGAAAGTGAGGAACAGGCACACACACGGTGACCCAAGTGTTGGCATCATTACCTTCTAAAGTGAGATTGGAGCATGTGTTTTATGTCTGTGGCAAAAAGGGGTCTACTCAATACTGAACCCCAAAAGTCACCGGACGCAAACAGTCGTGGACAGGTGGGAAGCCACAGCCCAGTCCTCAGGGCAGGCCTGCTCCAGTAAACCTATTCATGGCCCAGAAGGCAGGCCTGATTGCATGTGCTTTCCAAGTAGACAGACACCAAGAAGATTCCAGAAGCAGCTAAGTCACATTCAATGCCATTCCAAATTGAAAATTCATCCCTCCTCCCGGAGGGGGGGTGGGCCAGGACCAGGAGATGAACTGATAACATTTGGTTTGTTGACACGTTTATTTTCCTGGTATAAATGTGAAGCACGTAGACAAAGAGACTGTGGCTTAATCGTCATTTTCTCTCCAGTCCACAGCTCTATGCCTGGTACGTAGGGGACACAAAACCCTGGACTGTTAAATTAATCAATTGTCCAGCCTAAAATTTCCCGTTCTAGAAATGCTCATATTCCACTATTTTGCCCAACTATGTTGCCTGGATGCTGCCATTTTCTCTTACTCTTCATTTCTTCTTCTCTCTCTACTGAGGATTCTGAACTCATCCTTCCTAGAACATTTTCTCTTTCCCCATCATATAATTTATAAACCTATTATTATGCACTTCAGTGTTAGAACAACATTAGCCTTAGAAAGTAGTGTTAATGGAATTCTAATAGGAGAAAATGAAATCAATCACTGAGATGTCTCCTAGTTTGTATCTTTTTGCTCCTTTCTAAAAAAGAGAGCGAGAGAGAGAGAAGAAGGGAAGTCAGAGGAGGGTAGAGAATGGGCAGAAAGAGAGGCTGGCCTTTGGTGTGTGTGAGGGGACAGGGCCCTCCAAGAGATTAGAACACTGTCACACTCCTTAGCTAGGTGGCATAGCCAAGTGAGTACAAGCAGGAGCTCTAGATTCAGACTCCCTGGGTTTAAATTCTGAGTTTTTCACTTACTAATTGTGAGCTGGGGCGATTTCCTCAGCATTTTGGTGTCCCGGTTTCCATACCTATCAAGTGGAGGTAATAAAAAGAACCTCACCTGGTTGTGGTGAGAGTAAATGTATATAAAATGCTTAGATTAGAGCCCGAGGCACCATGAGTGCTATATAGTGATAGCTGTTAATTTCACTCTGGGAAGTTCTCATTTGTTTAGGGGACAAATGAAATGAAGAATCTGGCTATAAAACTAGATGTAGTGCATACCAGGGGGTGCTTCAAAGAGGGGCAGGACTGGGTGTGGTGGCTCACGCCCATAATTTCAGCATTTTGGGGAACCAAGGCAAGAGGATTGCTTGAGCCCAGGAGTTCAAGACAACCCTGGGCAACATAGTGAGACCTCGTCTCTACAAAAATAAAAAATAAAATAAATCAGCCAGGTGTGGTGGTGCACAACTGCAGTTCCAGCTACTGTGGAGGCTGAGGTGGAAGGATCACCTGAGTCCAGGAGTTTGAGGCTGTGGTGAGCTGTGATCGTGCCACTGCCCTCCAGTCTGGGTGCAGATTGAGACTCCAACTCAAAAAGATAAAACACAGATAGAATGTTCTAGTCTGATAAATACTTGACATCTGTATCTATGCATCCACTCCCCCTGCCTGTGCCCACAGCAAGCATTTCATATCAACTATGGAATTCATTCTCTCTGAGCCTCTACACAGCTTGAGAATTTTTCTCCCAATATTATACAACACAGCTACTCACAGTAAGAGCCAAAAATTGTAATGAAACCAACTTTCTACCCTTGTTGGAGCCCAGCTACAGGGACAGTCACCAGGCCTGCGATGATAATCTGACTTTGGGTTGGGTCAAGTGTAGACCAAAAGGCCACCTGGTCAAGGAGCCCTTCCATCTATGACTCAGTCCCACTGAAGTCCTTCTACTGATAAGAAGTCAAGTTATATTGTAAATAACAAGGGAACCTCCCATAAGGACAACATGACAGTGACACCAAGACCCAAGTGTCTACTCGCATGAATGTAAAATCAAGAAACAGCGAGAGTGCCTAGTAGTCCAAGTCACTTGGTTACTCCACTTATGTTCTAGTCCTTGGGCCAGAAACTCGTAAGTTCCCTCAGCACATAGACACCAACTGCAGGAAAAACATAATGGTCGTACTTTGCTTTCCCAAATTGCCCATCAAAGGGATACCTTCCTCCTCTTCAAATGTCCTGGACCCTAGCCTTAATATATCTAATTCCACCTTTGTGGAAATGAGCTTTTATGGTGGTAAAAAAAAAAACCTCAGGGCTTTCTTTGCAAAAATCTACCTCTCCTTACTATCCTCACTTAATTGGCCTTCTCAAAAATGTGCATTTGGAAGAGAACAGACCCAGATTGGTGATGGATATTAGAGAGGAGAGTGAGTCCGAGAATAGTGCAATTGCTTGGGCTGGTTGAACTGGGTTGTCGGGGATTGGAATTCCTCTTTTGAGGGGTGAAGGAGCACAATTGCCTTTTGCCAAGTTGGACAGTCTCGTGTATAAAGTATTTATCTGCCTGTGTCTGCCTTCCCACATCTAGACCATCTGGCAGAATAAGCACATGTTGTAATTAAGCCCTAGACCCAAGGGCGAAAGCCCATCATCCTGAAGACTCAGTGAAACTAAATGCTTCCCAAAAGCTCCCATTTAATTCCCATCCCTGGGGCGAATCTTGCATCTGGCGGCATGGACAGAGGAGGGAAGCCTGACCCCAGCATCTGAGACAGAAGTGGCATTCCTTACATGCAGTAGTAGGAAGACTGCACACATCACCTGGTGTTTCTGTTGTCCTTAAATCTCCTTCTTCCCGCTGACTTGTTTTCTGAAGGTGTGCCCATCAGACATCCCCATGGTCTACCCCCCAAAAAGTGGGGGATGGGGACTCCTAATGTGGGAAGCTTCCTGGGGCCGGCTCACCGTTTCTCATCAACACTTGCTAGTGATCACCTCTAGAGGGAGCTAACCCCACTATCTTAGTTCTCAATGTAGGCATTGTCGAAGAGAGAATTTTTTCCATTTCCAAAATTTAGTCAGTGAACGCGTTCTCTTTCCCCCCTCCATGCCCTCGGAGACCCTAGAACAATTCAGTGGGCAGTGATGTGGGAAGGCGACCCACCCACGAAGGAGAAGGAGAGGGCAACTTGCAAAAGCAGAGACATGTAAGTTCCCTCAGCTCATAGACACCAACTGCAGGGAAAAAATAATGACTGCATTTTGCTTCCTCAAATCGTCCATCAAAAGGATGCTGTCTTCCTCTTCAAATCTCCCAGATCCTAACCTGAATGCATCTAATTCCACCTTCGTGAAAATGAGCAGTTAGGGTGGTGGAAAAGGAAAGGCCCCAGGAGACTCAAAGTGGGGTGAAGCATCGGACTTGACTTTACCAAACATGGGAGACATCTTCAGTGTGACATCTGAGCTTCCTCCCAAATGCAGACATTTGGGCTGGTGGGCTTTCACCAACACTAGGCTGGGAAATAGCCGTACAGAATCTGAGACCCCCTAGATTTTTTTTTTTTTTGAAAGTGAGAAAGCAGGATTTATTGAGAGAACAGAAAAACTCCCACAGTGGGAGAGGACCCAAAGGAGTTGCCCCCCAATGGATGTTTTGTTAAGACTCGCCTGGTTTTCTGCAACATCTCCGAGTTTCCACATAATACTCGGCTAAGTAGAACAGTAAATAATGAGCACCGATGGAATCAGACAGAAAAAGTATAGCTTCAGGCTGACAGTTGACATACAAGAAATCATTCTCGGCAGGTAAATGGGGCTCTCGAATTATAGCCTGGGAAGGAGAGAAACAGGGAGGCTATGCCTCCAGCCTGCTGCAGCCCTGAGCTCCCCGGAGCATCTGGCCGATGCTATACAACGATGCCAGAGGAAGGCTTGGGAAGGGCAGAGGGGCTCCTGGGGTCCCGCTCCTCCACGAAAGGAGCCAGGCTCTGTCTTACAGTTTCGGAGGCAGGATTCATACCAGGTCTCAGCAGAATGGAAATAATCTCCTGTACCTCTTCCCAAACACCTCCATCCCTGACCGCACAAGGCTTACCAGGCCGAGGACTTGGGGCCTCAGCCTATGCTAAAAAGGAGTCTCTTGTGTCCTAATTAGCAAACGGAACGGGCTTAAAGGATGTCTGGGATCAGGGGATTAAAAGGAAAGAGTGGCTAAGGGACTGTCTTTCACCTGCAGTCACCCCGAGGCCAGAAAACATATTAGGGAAAAAAAAGACCTCGGGACCAAAGCACATCCAAAATGGGACGTCTCAGGGCGGGAGCATCCTGGTGAAAACTGCAGTGACCTCGAAACAAAAAGTGAAAGCCTCACAAGGTGATAAGATGCCTGGCTGAGACCCTGGAGGAGTCGTCACTCCGGGATGGCAACAACGGCCACCTCACCAGGGTCCCTGCCACTCGCAGCCCCCTCCCCGGTTCCTCCTGCATAGACAGTGGCAAATTCACCTTCCGAAACTTGATTTTCACCCTGCTGACGTCCTCTGCTCGGGAAAAGTTAAATGTATACTGGCTGCAACTTCTGGACGGTAAGCTCCATCTATCTCATTATCCTTACTCCTCAGTGTGGGACCCAGTTCGGGTCAGGAATGTTCTCTTATGTTTTGACCGACAAGTCATGCCAAGGTCCAGTCCCGCAGTAAGCACACGCTTCTCGGGGCCCGGCAGACCTGTTTCCAGTGCCAGCCCTCCATGTTGGCCGATCATATTCACGTTGTTTTATTTTTCCCAGCCCCGTCTGTAAAATAAGAATAATATCAAACCTTACAGTAGTCGTCATGAGAAAACAAGACGTGTCAAAAGGGTCCAGTGTCACCCAACATGGAACTTGCTGAGAATTCACTGATGATATTTTTTGCTTCTTAATCATTATGTTTTCCAAATGGATGGCAGCTTGCTCTTTGCACTTTCATATTTAAAAATTAATTTTAAAAAAGAAGCAGAAGGTTGTATCACCTTATCAAAATGAGGCAACACCAAGATAGGTCTCAGGAAAACCAGTCAGATTCTGCTGAGAGAAGGAGGGTGAGGCTTCGAGAAGCTCTGAGGGTGGGCAGTAGCTGTATTTGCCAGTTGGTCTCTATCATTTAACTACACAAGATCTTCCTAGCTGGCCTGTGCATTTTCCGTGACCTCCTTAACTATTCTGGGATTTCAGATGACAATAGTCATGGCAGTTCCACAGAAGGGCTGAAATCAAAATTATCCACAATCACAAGCAGTTGACAGACGTGTCCTTCTCGTTCCTGCAGTTGTGCTTGGACACAACATCCAACTTTACGGGATTGAAACCGTGCAGTATGTCTCATGTTTTTTCACACGTCGTGAATATTTACCAGTTCAAAATCCCACAGCTATATGAGTGTGTTGATAACCAAGGCTACGCTACACCAGCCACTGAACTGCCATTTGGTTATGTCAGTTTCTTCAGGGGACAAAGATAAGTTTCCATCTTAAAAGAAGTAATTCAAGGAAATGAATTTGAAAAGGAGATTAGATGGCAGTCATCTGTCATCTCGCTGCCGAATTCAAATGTCTTTTAATCTTCAGGGCATAATAAACACAGAAATGATAACATCTAAAGATGGTGGGACGCCAGAGCACATGTAGGATCAGAACAAGAGACTATTTTAAGAAAACAGAAGATGACCGATAAGTGGAAATGGTAGATTAGTTCTATTGAAAAACATCAGTACATTCTGGAAGCAGCAGGAGAACAAAGAACAGAGAAGTTTTTATTAATAAGCTTTTTCAGAAGCAAAGCGGCGGCATCATCCAAAAAGAACTCTGCTTTTAACTTTATATATGACACAGAACAATAAATGCCTGCTGCCAAGGAACAAGAATACAACAATTTGCTAAAATGATTGTTTTAGGGAGAAAGGGAGAAAACTTGCACCGCTGTGAAGCCAAATGTCTGGGTAACCATTGGAGAGAGCTGGTATCCAAGTGAAAGGATAAATAACCTCTTTAACTTAGTACCCACATTTTTTGTGCTCCATGACAGATCCAGCCAGGAGAAAAGACTCTGGGTGTTTTTGAGTCCAGGGTCCATTACATCCTAGACACGGGGTTCTTTGAAATCAACGCTGTGTGGAGCTATTGCCTTAACAGAGTTTGATGGCCAAGGCCAGAAACCCCGGTCTGACTCAGACTGGGAAGAAAGTCAGTAAGCTTCAGAGCGTGCTGTGGACAGAGAATTCAGCAAAGCCCATGAAAGGGCCCGAAATTGCACAATGAAACTGCTTCAGCAATCTGAGTCGTTAGTTTACTGAAACCTATTAAGAGAAGAGACTTTTAGAACATTTCCAAATAAACTTTATAGACCCAAATTAAACAGGCTGATATGAGAACCTTGAGGAAAATTCAGAATAGTCTAACCACTTAACCATACTTCTGCCAACGTCGTTTATCCCTCTCTCGCTCCTGCTCCTTAAATGCTTCTACGTGCTTACATCCCAGTACTGAGCCCTGGGGACTGTCTCTATGTTTTCTCATGGAGGAGAATCCATTCTTTTAAATACTTGCCTCATTTTATGCTTAGCGCTTTTTGTGTCCTCTCAGAAATCTTATTCTGTCCAAAGCCACACAGATAGGCTCCTGTGTTTTCTTTCCCAGATGCTTTATAGTTTTAGCTTTTACATTTGGGCCCATGATCCATCTTGAATTAATGTACATACATAATGAAACATAGGAGTAGATGTTTCTTTTTTCCATGTGTTTATCCTAGTTGTTCAAGCACTGTTTGTGGAAAAGACGTTCCTTTCCTCATGGAATTAACCTTGGCACCTTGATTGAAAATCGGCTGGCCCCATGTATGTAGGTTTATTTCTAGACTCTACTTTGCTCTGATGATGGATGTGTCTGTTTTTATGCCAGTACCATACTGCCATGATTACTGTAAAATTTGTTGTATTATTCTTGGATCTAACAGATAATTTGATGCAGGGACTTCACACTTTAATTCCAGGGCCAGCTTTGGCATGATCTAGTTGGGAAATTTTGGACATCATTCAGTTTCTCCAGAACTTATTAACCTATAAAATAAGAGGGAGTAGATCAGGATTGTAAGTTAAAATGCTTGACAAGTAATGGAAATACATCTATCTGGAAGTTATCATATAATAGTACGGTAGGGGGTGGTGGGGATTTTGCCAAAGTTCACATCCAGTCTGAAGATGAAAGTTTTCACTCCATCCTAGCTTGCCAGAATGCAAGCTTGCTGCTGTCACATCTTCTGATTTGTCCAGAGAAACTAGAAACCTGGGTTTTCATATGAAATCTTTCCATTTTTAAAACAGGTGTAGACAAAATCATGGGCTTCTCAGCAAACTGGGTGGAATTGGAATTGGAGACAATCATTCTTAGCAATCTGTCACAGAAACAAAGAACTGAATACCACATGTTCTCACTCATGAGTGGGACCTGAACATTCATCACAAGAGCACAAAGGAGGGATCAGCAGCCATGGGACACTGCCAGGGAAGGAAGAGGGAGTAATAGCAACACAAAGTGTGTGCCTGATTCTAAACCAGGGGGAGCGAGGACCAGTTGGAAGCCCAAACTTCGCCTGTACATAGATTATTCATGTACTAATCCCAACTTGTACCCCATATTTTTATAATAAAATAAAGTAAAAAGAAAATAAGCCATCCTGTGGGCCAAACAAAACACAGGAGCCCAGCTCTTCAACTGCCAGTTTGAGATTCTTAAGCTAGAAAGTCTCTCAGGATGCTAATACCTTTGTTTATAGAGTTACTGTGAAGAACAAATGAGGTTACATAAGAAAATGCCTAGCACTGTGCCAGGTACGTAATAAATATCCAGCAGCAACTCTGTTTTTTTTTTTTTACGAATTAAACATTCTATGACTTGTATCCCTAATCTCTACCACTAGTCGACATTTCTTACAAGCTGGGCACCCTTTCCTCCCTGAAATCCAACTATCTACTCACTGTCCATTGAGTTCACTATCTCCCTTTTGCTACCCCTGCAGATCTTCCCCTGTCTTTCTCCAGCCCAGTCTGTGCCTATATAGGCTGACTCCTGTGAACTTCATGAACAGGCCTTTTTTCCTCCTCTGTGACTTCCTGTTGGGCTTAGCCAATGGGGACAAAAACAAAAAATTGAAGAGTAAAACGAGAGTGAGGTCAGAAATTTTATTTTCCCAGTGCCCCACTTGTTAGGTCACCAAGGTTGACGCTGGCCTAAGCCATAGCTGTCTGCAGGCTTTTGTCTCCATAGAGCCAGCATACTATTAATAGTTCAGGCTACTATAACAAAAATATCTCAGACTGGATGGCTTAGCAACAGACATTTATTTCCCCTAATTGAAGAGTAGAAAGCCCAAGATCAAGGTGCCCGCCAATGTGGTTCCTGGGGAGGGCTCCCTTCCTGGTTTGCAGATGGATGCCTTCTTGTTTTATCCTCACATGATAGAGAGACAGATCATCTTCCCCATGTTTCTTCTTATGAGCACACCAACCCCATTTATGAAAACCCCGCCCTTATAACAAATTACTTTCCAAAGGCTCACCGCCAAATGCCATCACATCAGGGATTAGGCTTCAGTATACAAATTTGGGGAAAGGGGACACAAACATTCAGTCCATAGCAATCAGCCACCCACTTTGAGTTCCATGCACCACTTTTTCTTATGGCTCCTTCAGGGCAAGAGGTGGCTAATAGCTCTCATGTTCTTTTAAACTCTGTTTATTCACTTAGAAATTATTCCATTTGATCGTACTACATCCTCTTGTGCATAGGCATTGTCTAAAACACTAGCCCCCTCACTCCAAAGAGATGCTCCCTCTCTGTTACCTTTCTTAACTGATGGTGTCACTATTCTATCAACCGATCGGCCTTAAAGTGATGGTTCTCTAGTGGAAAGGACTGTTCTCATGGCACTCCTCTCCCTCATTCTACCCTAAAAATGAGCAGTCAGGAAAAAAGACAAGAAACTTGACCTGCTAAAGAATAGCAAGACTGGCTAAGTTCAAGGATATTGCATTGGACATATTATCTAGGAATAGAGTTACAAGTGGAATGACCTTCACTGATTTGGTGACTGGAATTTCTTTTCTTTCTTTTCAACTGGACCAGAAGGGGAAGTGCTCTGGGCTGCTCTGCCTAACCCTTCTCTCGTTCCTCTATGAATACTCTCTCCCCCCTCATGCGTGGGGCCACCAGCACTTGACAGTTGTTCCCTGGCACTGGGTACATTGTGAATTTATTTTTCATTTCCTTTTTTCACACCAGCAGTGGAAGATCTGCTATCCAGGCCAAACTCAATAAACACAAATGGCTGTTTGACTTGCCTTGAAGCTAAGCTATATATAGGCCACTTCTGATGCCTTATAAAGTTTCCCACTTGGTTCACCCTGGCTTTCTAGTTTTGCACTGAAACTTCAAGCAGAAGCCCCTGCTAATAATAGTGCCACTGTGCTTTCTCTTGCTTCCTTTGTTGCTAACCTGCCTCAGAAGCAGAAGGCTGGTATGGAATACAGCAGAATTTGTGGAACCCTGATTATACTAATATAAATACCTAATTCAGCATAAATAAGCAATACAAAATTCTTGACACACATTTTGACTCATGCAGTTCTTTATCTCCAGCGCTTACTCTGTCCCACGCCCTCACTTTCTTGCTTCAAAATTCCATTTGCCTTTCTTTCCTCCACGTTATCTCCGCCCCATTCAACTGGGTTCCTTACCCAATGAGCCAATGATGGCCAATCTCTGTGCCTTCCAATCCATCCTGCCCTCCTCTGCCAGAGTCAGCTTTCCTGAAGAATACATCCACCATAGGACTGGTTTTTAGCATATTACTTCAGATATAAATATAAGTTCTGTGACACAGGTTTTAACAATCCCCATCATATGCACACCCAGCCTCCATTTTCCTAGAGACAATGTACTGGAGAGAGCAGTTTTCCCAGTGTTCCTTCCATGTCCCATTTTTGTTTCTATCTCCAAGCTGTTCCTTCTATCTATAACCAAGCCCTGTTCTGCCTCCCCAATCAACCCTTTTTCTTAATTAGCCCACACTTAACCCTCCTTATAAACTCACTTTCAGTCTCTTCATTGTCATGATACAATGTAATCATTAAATACACATCATTTTGTCTTGCCTTTTAATCGCCCTAAGTATGATAGTATCAAGTATATTGTTCAGTGTTAACGGGGAGCATTTTGATGATATTATGAACAGGGGGCCTAGGAAAAGTTTCAGGTAGCTTTTGGTCTAGCCACTTGTTCTTCCTCACCAGGACCCTAAAAGAAACATTGTTAACAGAAACAAAGAGAAATGAGAAATTAGGCACCACCTTGTTTTAAGTGTCTCTTTGACTGGGCCACTTTCCTCAGTTATTCATTCAAGCACTAGTCTAGGTACTGCTGTGAAGATTTCCAGTAGATGAGATTAAAGTCTAAAATCAGTTATATTTTTTAAGAGCAACTCTCCTAGACTACCTGGGTAGGCCAACCCAATCAGTTGGAAGGCCTTGAGCGCAGAGCTAAGGTTTCCCAATGGAAATTCCCACTGTGGATTCCATCTTCAGCTTCAGCCCTTGCCTGAGTTCCAGCCTGTGGCTCCTGACAGCCTACTCTGCTGGCTTAGGAATTGCCCAGATAGCCGCACAATCACATACACCAGTTTCTTGCAATAAAACATGAGCAATATATCTCCTACTCGTTTTGTTGCTCTGGTTTAACCCTGACTGCTATAGGTTGGGGTATCTGGAAGTAGAGTAACGAGTAGCTAATGTGGAAGTGGCTTTGGCATCGAGCAACGGGCAGAGGCTGGAAGAAAAATAGAAAATGTCTAGAGATTGCCTCGAATAGACTGTTAGTTAGAAATATCAATGTCAATGACTCTCCCGGTGAGGACTCAGAAGGAAGTGAAGAGCGTCACTTTTGTGTTGCTGGAGAAAAACTATATAACCTTGCAGAGTACCTACCTCGTCATGAAGACGGGCGACAAAAAATGTGGACTATCGAGGAGTGCTTGGTGAGTCTTAGAAGGAAATGGGGAAGATGTTGACGCTGCAGGAAAAGGGAGCCTTGTTCTACAGTGGCAGAAAGTTTGCTGCTTTTGTGTCTTACAGCTACGTGGGAAGCAGAACTTGTGAGCGATAGGTATAGCGTGGATGTTTGTTCCCTCAAATCTCATTGTTGAAGGAGGTGGGGCTGGAGGTGGGGCTTGGTGGGAGCTGATGAGGCCATGGGGAGGGATCCCTTGAGAATGGCTTGGTGCCGTCCTCATGGTGATGAGTGTGCACGCTCTATTCGTTCACATGAGAACTGTCTGTCTAGAAGAGCATGGCACCACCTTTACTCACTGGCTTCCTCTCTCACCATGTGACATGCCACCCACCCTGGCCTTCTACCATGAGTGAAAGCTTTCTGAGGCCTCACCAGAAGCCAAGCAGTTGCCAGTGCCAAGTGGAACCATGAACCAAATAAATCTCTTTTTTCTAAAAATTACCCAGCCTCAGGTATTCTTTTTTTTTTTTTTTGAGTTGGAGTCTCACTCTGTCACCCAGACTGCAGTGCAGTGGCCGCTCCCAGCCACCGCAGCCTCGACCTGCTGGGCTCCAGCGACCCTTCCGCCTCAGCCTTCCAAGTAGCTGGAACTACAGGTGTGTGCTACCACGCCCGGCTAATTTTTTGACTTATTGTAGAAATGAGATCTCGCCAAGTTGCCCAGGCAAGTCTCGAACCCACAGGCTCAGGCAATCCGCTCACCTCAGCCTCCCAAAGCACGGGATTGCAGGCTGAGCCACCCAGCCCGGCTGCCTCAGGTATTCTTTTACAGCAACACAAAAGGGACGAATATGGTAATGAACTCAGTATTTGCCTGAGAAGCATTTCAAACAAGTCATGGAAGGCACAGGGTGGCTATGCCATGCTGCTTATGGTAAAACACATGAAGAAAGAGGTAGATTGATGGAAGAATTGTTAAAGGAGGAACCGGGACTTGATCATTTGGGGAATTTTTTTCCTACCCAAATGGCAAAAGAGGTTAAAATTAAGAGATCTTCTCCCAGGAAAGACTGCTCCAGAGAGAAAGCCAAGAATGTGACTGGACAGCTTTTAGCAAGTATTTCAGAAGGACCAAAGTTCAGGGTTTCAATCACACAGAGGTATTCTTGGAGACATTAGTCATGTGACTCAGAGATCTCCTCAACCACCCAAGCAGAAGCCAAGAACAGAGACGGGATTATCCAAGGAATATCTGTGGAAGAGACTCTTCCATGATGCCATGAATCCCTAGAGTATACACAGGAGACCCACAAAGCTCTTGAGAATTCTATACCATCAGAAACACTTCCAGCTTAGACTGAAAGAAATCGAGAGAGGATGATATAAAAGGAGGCTGCTGGACTCCCAACATTCTACAGACAGGATACAGGCTAATCCAACCCCTCTGATGAAAACACATGCTATGCTTCATGAAAGAATGACTCAGACAAGGGAGCCTTAGGTCCAGAAAGGGAAACCTCAGGTCACAGGAGGTTATTCTCAGGCCTTGGCTCCTAGTGGGGTCTGCCTTTCTGGGCTCCTGACTTGCTTGGGCCTGGGCCCTCCCTTTACTTTCCTTCTTTCCCCTTTGGCTGCGATTGTCTGTAACGGGTATCCTATTTTTGGAGCAAATCGCATAACTGATGCTGCATTGAAACAAGGAGACTGAGAGAGCCACACTTGCACATTCACAGACTTCTGTACTGAGATAGAGACTCTACCCATGAGGAACCAGAGCCCAATCAGAGTCTAAATTCTGATCTACTCAGATTAGCGCTCAACATAATAGTAAAAAGCTTTGGATTTTGAGTCAGGTTGCCTGGGTTGGAGACCAGATATGTCCTAAGATCTAGAGTAGGATGCTTTTCACCTCACTGGGCCACAGCTTTCTCAACGGCAACATCACAAGAGCAATGGCACCTTTCTTACAGGATGATTGTGAGAAGGGTTACACAATGAGATAGGAGCAGCGTTTAGCCCCGTCACAGAGGAAAGGAGGGAAGTGTAAAGAATGGGGTGTGCATACACACACATGCGTGCACGCATCCTAGGGCTGACATGACAATAATTCGGAATAATGTATATGCTATTGCTGAGCCCGTACTTTACTCTAACTGTACTTGTTTATTGAGATGTTTGAAAGCATCAAAACTCCTGAGGTTGTGTGTTTTTGTTTTTGTTTGTTGTTACTCCTGTTATTTTCCTTTACTTGATAAGGAAACCAGGTCTGGAAAGAATGTGAAAACAAACCCAAATAACCCGGCTAGCTCATTTAAATGGTCCAAAGAGCATGGTGCAGTAGCTATTAACTATTTTGAGATCCCCCTCTCTAGTTTCTGGATGGCACAGGGCATACTCTGATTATGAAACATCCTTTCAAATCTTTGCTTATGCCCCTGAGATGTAATTTATTTCTGTAAAGTAATTTTTCTCCCAGAGTCACTCTTCAGAAAAAATGAATAAATGCCATATTAGATTCTTTCACGGCTGAAGGCTGCACATGGAAGTCCCTGGGAATCAGGAGGTTGGCTACCCTGAGATCAAGGACAGCCTCACAGGTAAGCAGACTTGGTGATATCATCCTGATATTGATTTAAGAGGCAATGAGACTATCCAACTTGCTCCAGATTCCATCTAGCTCACTTCTAGAGAGCCTCTGATGCCCATGATCTCATCTGTGTCTTTCTATCATTTTTATTCATGAATCAATGTGTTCATTCACTCATTTTATTTATTTTTCAGTTACTGAGCATCAACTAATTAAACAATTAAACACACATTTACAGGCATAGAGAAACTATAAAACCCATGCAAGGTTTATTTAGAGATAAATAAAGCATTGTTCCTGTCTTTAAGAAACAAAGACATTAGAACTCTTGCTAGAAATGAGGATACCAAGTACCTGCTTCAAGGGGTATTGTGGCAATCAAATAAGATCATGAATATAAAGTCCTTTCTTTTTCTTTTTTTTAAAGTTTTTTAATTTTAAATATGTGGGGTACAGTTCAGGATCATGTATACAAATGTTCACTGTGCAGGTACCCTTGTTGATGAGGTGTGCCCCTCCCTCCCCTGGCAGTTTCCCTCAACTGCCAATCTCCACCCCCACCACTCCCCGGCAGTTTCCCACTATGTCAATCCTTTTCTTACAGTGTTGTGATAATTGTTCAATGTCCACTTATGAGTGAGAACATATGATACTCTCTTCTTCGTTTCTGTGATAGATCACTGAGTATGATTGATTCTAAATCCATCCAAGTTGCTGCGAAGTCCAAATGTTTCTCCTTCTTTATGGCTGCATAATATTCCATGGTGTACATGTACCTTTTTTTTAACCCAATCTAACTTCGATGGGCAGCATGGTTGGTTCCATGTTTTTGCTATTGTGAATATAGCTGCAACAAACATGGGTGTATGGGTATCTTTTTTGTAGAATGACTTGAATTCCTCTTGGTATATTCCCAATAGGGAATATGGAGGGTCACCTTTCACCATTCCTGGAATAAGATTAAAAACAATGCTAATTGGAAGGCTGAGGCGGAAGGATCGCCGGAGCCCAGCAGGTCGAGGCTGTGGTGGCCGGAAGCGGCCACTGCACTCCAGTCTGGGCGACAGAGTGAGACTCCAACTCAAAAAAATAAAAATAAAAATAAATAATAATAATAATTTCTTGCCATTACTATCATCACTGCTTGGAGAGCTGTGAGGGGTCTTGGGGAATTTCTAGCCCAGTAGTTTTCTTTTTATTATTATTATTATTACTATTATTTTAAAGATGTGAGGTACAATTCAGAGTTAGGCACATAAGGGGTCATGGTACAAGTAAAGTTTGGGTACCCTCATTGATGTTATGTACCCTACTTCCTCCCCTGGCAGTGTCCTACTACTGCCAATCCTTTTATGATAGTATTATGATAAATAAATGTTCAGGGTCCGCTTATGAGTGAGTACATGTACTACTCAGATCTTTGTTTCTGTGATAAAGCACTGAGTAGTGTGGACTCCAAATCCATCCAGGCTGCTGCAAAGTCCATCATTTTGCTTTTCTTTATGGCTGCATAACATTCTGTTGTATATACGTACCACATTTTCTTTATCCAGTCTACTTTCGATGGGCAAACTCTTGGTATATCAGAATCATCTGGAGAGAGTATTCAAACACCAGATGCACCACCCAACCCCCTTGGAGTTTCCAATTCAGCAGGTTTGTGGTGAGGCTTGAGAATTTGTTTCTAAGATGCTGCTGATGCTGCTGACTTGAGACCACACTCAGAACCCTGTTGTGCTCAAGCCTCCTCACTTCACAACTGGAAACCTGAGGCCCAAGAGAGTTGAAATGATTCATCCATAAACTCATCAACAGTGAACTCTTCTGACCCTACCTGTCATTGTTACTCTACTCTGCCCCTCTCTGACAGATGCCTCTCACATCATGTGTTTTCACTGTACTAGCCTTCAAGAAGAAAGTAATATATGTCCTATGGGTGTTATACATGTTTGTGCATGCACAGATGTGGAAAGGAGAGATGTCTCTGGACATGAGGGCTCTGTAAGTGGCCACCCTGCACAAGGCCATCAATCAGTTTGAAATCACTTGTATTATATGCCTACTGCTGCTTAACCAATTCTCCAAACTTAGGAGCTCAAGACAACACATACCGTCTAAGTTCCTGTGCATCAAGCATCCAAGTATGGCTTAACTGTATACTCTGCTGCAGTCAAGGTGGGGCTGAAGTCTCATCTGAAGAGTCAACTAGGAAGGCTCTGCTTACTAGTACACATATATGGTGGTTGGCAGAAGCCAGTCACTCATGGCTTTTGGACTGAGGACTTTTGTTCCTCGCTACCTGTTGGCCAGTGGCCTCCCTCAGTTCCTTGCCATGTGAGTTTCTCTGACATAATAGCTCACTTCATCAAAACAAGGGAGAGTGAGGCAGAGAGAGTGCACTAGCAAGACAGAGGCCATGATCTTTTATAACCGCAACTGTCCATGAAGGTAACATCTCATCACCTTGGCCATAGTTTATTGGTTAGAAGCAAGTCACTGGGTTCAGCCCAATTGCAGGCAAGAAGATTACCCAAGGGGGTGACTACCAGGAGTGGGGCTGAGTGAGGTCCACGTCAGATCCTGCCTGCCTCACTACTCATGAAAACCCAACTCTTTGTTTCACAGCTGAGGAAATCAATGCTCACGTAGCAGGCAGCTTCAATAAGAGTGCATAGCCAATCTACTTTCCTATCTAGAATTCTAATGCTCTTTCTGCTACATCATTGCAAAGTCCTCAAGATTTGATCTCTATTGCAGACATCACAAACAATGTATCAATTAAAATCAAAAGAACAAAACATGTCCTGATGGAATAAAAGCAAGTAAGTATATCATACCACTGTACTTAAAAAATTTTTATAAAGCATTTGCTTAATCATCATTGTAATCAAGAACCCAAGAGACAAAAGTGAAATGAAATAGTTCCAACAAGCAATCATCTATTTGATGCTCAGTTCAAATAACACAAAGATAAGCATTTTTTTTGGCTCTCAACAGATAGTCTAGAAGGCAATTTCCCTATCTCTTTACCAGGAGAATGAGCATCTCTTTTGACCCTATGAAGCTCTCTCCTTATTTTTCAAAGCAAAATGTACCTTGTGAAAATACATCATAGGACCTCCTCAAGTGATATGTCTTTCCCAGATAGCTGAACAGAAAAGTCCGAAGTGCACACTCATTTCCATTTCACTGTATTTAACACTGACTGAATGTAGGGTCTAAGCCAGGCCCTAAGGAATTAGTGGTGAACAAGACAGAAGGGGCATTGCTCCAATAGCTGTTTGGTTCTACCCAGGGAAACAGACATGTTTTAAACATTCCAAACAATCGGCAAGTGAATAAAGTAGCTTTGAAGGTATAAAATAGAGTGTTATGGAGAGGCTATACCAATGGGTCCTTCCCTAATAGGGGGATTTAGAAAGATGTGATAATTAAGCTGAAACTGACCAGGCCATAGAAACGTGCACATTCTCTTTCATTTAAGCAAACAAGGAAGACAAGAGCATTCCAGATAAAGTCTCCCAGGTGAGAAAGCTGACTTAACTTGACATTGTAAGACCAAATCATAGGAAATATATAAAAATACAAATCATCTTTACGCTAGCTAAATAGGCATCATTGATTATACACCATTGTGGCACCAGTTTCAATTGAGCCCTGGGTGTGTCAAATTTGGCCAGGTTAACTCTAATTTGAGTTAGAGTTAACCTGATCCCTTGACCACGGGTCTCTATCTCTGAAGAGGCGAGTACACTGCTTTTCCTTGCTGAAAGCAGGCTGGATATCCCAATGTTGACTTTGGGACAATTTTCCCAATTTTCGAAATGAATTCAGAACAAAGATATGCCCCGTAGATTGAAAAAGGATGGCATTCAGCACAGCTTGGTACTTTTCACAGGAAACAGACACCCCATGGGGAGAGCAAGTTTCCCCAAAGGGAGAAAATTGAAAGATGAATCATTGGCAATGATTAGTCACTAATCATCGACTGATGAGTCATTCTTGATCAATCATTCATGATCCCCTTCCCGACAGTGATGGACGAAGCACCGCTGCATGCACAAGCCAGAAAGCCAGCTACTTAGGAGAGCCAGGCCCTGGGAGTCCCTGGAGGTTCACGCGTTTGCTGAATAGGAAAGAAAGCTCTCCCCGTGGAAGCCACAGTCCTTTTCAAAGCATTTTTCACAGTGCCATCTGGTGGAGAGTAGAATCTCTGCACGTTGGTCCCGGCACCTGGGTTCCAGCCCGGTGCTCTGACACCTGCTCCAGACGAATGTCCAGCCCAGCCCTAAAATTCCAGCGTGCCTCTCTACACAGCCAGAAAGCAGGACAAAATCATAAACTTCACATGATTCATCAAGGAAGACAAGGTTTTAACTTAAGGCCGAGGTCCCTGTTTCTCTGTAAACTCTGTAATACTGAGTGATCTATCACGGAAACGAATAACTGAGTAGCACACATTCTCACTCATAAGTGGACCTTGAACAATTATTGTAATACTGTAAGATAAGGATTGTCAGAGGTGGGAAATTGCCTGGGGGAGAGAGGGGAGGAGTGGTGGGATAGGCAGTAGAGGGATTCTGCGGGGGGGGCACACCTCATCAACAAGGGTACTTGCATAATGAACATTAGTATACTTAACCATGAATTGCACCCCACATCTTTAAAATTAAAAAAAAAAATTTCCAGCACGTCTTTGGTAACACTGAGCATCATTTTTGCCATTACGTGAACCTGTCAGTTTCCTTTGACTCTAAAATGGAGAAAAACCAGAGCTACCGCTTGGGGCGGTTATTCAGATAAATTGTTTTTAAATGCTGGAGTTGGAGCTCTTGGTGAATGAGGAACAGAGGCTGTTGAGGAGGAGAGTTCGAAAATGGTAAAGGGAAAAGATGGTGAGGGGTGAAGATGAGCTGGCGACGAGCTTCCTCAGGGTGCCCCATGTAACAGAGAGATGGCTTGGTGTAGTGGGTTCACACTTCGGAATAGAGGTGGGGTGGAACCTCGCTCCACTACTTAATAGTGTCATGACAACGCAGAACAGGGCTACCCACTCTGAACCTCTGTCCCCTTTTCTATAAAAAGGAGAAGGTGATGGCGATTACTGCCTCACATTGCTGTTTTTAAGATTAAAAGAAAACAAGGGCAACCCTGTCCAACAGGAAATGCTTACAGATGCAAATTCCCTTCCTACCTTCTCCATCAAGCCCTCAGCTGATTTGAGAGCTCAAACGATCCATTTCTTTTTACTGGATCTTTCGAACTCGGTTTAGATGCTTCCAAATCTTCCTCATGCCTTTCTCTCAATTTCTTGTTCTGACACTCTCAACGCCCAGGAATCAACTGGTACCAATCTGAATGAATGCCCTTGACAAGCCAGACATCTCCAGCGAGTCTTTTCCCAGAAGTTGCTGGAAGGCTGTGCATGCTTCTGTCTGCTCCTTATCAGAAAATTTGTGGTAATTGTTCTTCCCACTGGTCACCCAACATAGAGAAGGAAGCTGCAGCAGGCTGTGACTCTCCGCCCGGGAGCCAGTCTGCTCAGCTGATCTTTCCCTAGCCACATGTCCCTCCTATGCATCAAAGACTTTTGCTTTTATTCATCAGGACAGCGGGCTGTCACAGCATGACCCAGCTTTCTGCCTCTGTATCCTACATACCTGAGCAAGTAATGCCTGTAACTGGGAGAATCATCAAGGAAGACAAGGTTTTAACTTAAGGCCGAGGTCCCTGTTTCTCTGTAAACGTCCACCCCTCATTGGAGAGAAGTGTCATCACTTCAAAAAAGGTTTCCTTCCTCCCTGATGTTGGTCTGGTCCTCTCGGAGGCAAAAATAATATTTTCCTTGTAAAGATGAGTTTCCTCCCATGAAGACCATAGATTTTCAGGCCCAAACCATTTCATTCTATTTATCTTCTCAGAATGATGTCCGTCGCCAAGGCGTTCTGTTATCTCTTTGCTGTGGGTTTTTGTAACAGAGAAGATTGCAGGCCTTCATGCTTACCAATAAATAAATACATTCTACCTTTCTTCTTGCTGAAAGTACCCTTCAAAATTTCTCCTTCTGGGGAAGTTTTCTCTCCCCCCATGTAGTTTCTGTTTCCCATAAAGAGCACCCAGCTGTGCTGAATACCATCCCTTCAATCCAGCCTTTGAAGCATAACATTCTAGATATGGAATAAAGCACTGACATCTAGGCTAAGATTAGAGCAAAATGCCTTTTTAAAGTTTTTTATTTATTTATTTTTGCTCTTCATATTAGTTTTCCCCAATTGCTCTACAAAAATGACTTTATAGGTGAAATTTTAGCAAAACAATATTGTGGGAAATATTGTTTCTATTTTGGGGGGGGGGATTTTTTTTTTTTTTTTTGAGTTGAACTCTCACTCTGTCGCCCAGACTGGAGGGCGGTGGCATGCTCACAGCCACCACAGCCTCAGTCTGCTGGGCTCAGGCAATCCTTCCACCTCAGCCCTCCAAGTAGCTGGAACTACAGGTGCACGCCACCATGCCCAGCTAATTTTGTGACTTACTGTAGAGACGAGACCTCACCAAGTTGCCCAGGCTGATCTCGAACCCTTGAGCTCAGGCAATTCTCTCACCTCAGCCTCTCAAAGTGCTGAGATTATAGGCATGAGCCTCCACGAGTAGCCTGAAATATTATTTTTAAAAGGCTATATTAAAGACTCAATTTTCACATTTAGTTTTCTTCCTTTTGGAACATTGAGAAAGAGACTTGGGACATAAATGTCACTTTTTCATTATAAAATCAATGAGTGTCCCGGTTAAAAAACAAGCAAAAAATCTCCCCCCGCCTTCATCCCCAGATGCACTCTGTATTGACAGCTTTATGTAGATAAATACAAACAGGAATCAAATCTCATTGACTTGCTTTCTCTATGTAAGAGATTTTAGAGATTTTTAATGTCAACACTTATAAATCGACTTCATTTTTAAATGGTTACAGGTCATGAATTTGTATGCCTGTATCAAAATTTATTTACCCAGACCCAGACTGAAATTTTTTCAGAAATTTTAGCAAATATCAATTACCAACTGTGCTTCAAAGAACACCTTTAAAGATACATCTTTGTATTTTGGCATTGGTCAATCTGCATGATATATTTGAGCATTGGAGTTGCTGAGTCAATGTCATGAGACAGGCAGGGAAGAGAGTGTAAAGTCTTTCAGCTGATGGGTTTGCAAGTCAAGTTTAACAAGGAGGCACTGAGTCCCTAATATATTTAGCCGAATCTTTCAAGGAGACATAGAAATCAGTTGTATGTCTTTTTTTTTTTTCTTATTTGTATATCTTCTTTTGAGAAATATCCTGCTGGGCTCCGGTGATCCTTCCGCCTCAGCCTTCCAAGTAGCCGGAATTACAGGCATGTGCTACCACGCCCAGCTGATTTTTTGATTTATTGAAGAGGACAGGTATACTGAAGAAGTCCAGGGTTAGGAGAAGGCAGCTCTAGAGTGCAAGGAATTCGTGGGCAGATCCCTAGGAACTTTACCTCTGCCTCTGCCCACAAATTCCTTGCACTCTAGAGCTGTCTTCTCCTAACCCTGAACTTCTTCACTATACCTGTCCTCTTCAGTAATCCCAAGCTTCTCCATTGGGACACAACGTACTTTCTGAATGTCCTGCGTGGCACGCCCAGGTTGGGGACCCCTGGGAGCACCATCTCAAGTTTAAATACATTCCACCACCCTACCCCAAAGCTGCTCCATGGCTTTTGGATGTATCAGGGATGCAGAGTGACAGCCTAGATCAACTTGTCTTTTCCCTCTGACTGTCTGGTTTATTTATGTTCAAGATGGGCAGAGTAAGTCGGTTTAGGAATTCTGTTTCCTGTCTCAGGGTTCGGAGAGGCTCATCTGATTCTCCCCTATCTTCTTCACTTTTAACTGCTGCTTTCACTATGTTTCCATTCAGACTTGGGAGAGCTGTGGTCATCGTATACCACATCTCTCTACATTGCAGCTTTCTGTGCTCAGACCTCTAGCTTAGTTCCTGGTATATAAAGGGAAGCTTTGGGAATTTAATAAAAGCTAGTCATTCAAGATTATTGACTTGCTATGGACTAAAATATGTGCAATTGTTCTTATATTTTAGGGTCCATCTACCCTTTTGTACAAGCAACATACATCACTGACTCAGTAGATGAAGTGTCTTGGAATATCATGGTTTACTAGGAATGAATATATGGGAGGAAAATTTCCCCTTCTGATTTGGGCAAATAAGCTAGTGACCGATTTCTGTACACAATTAACTGCAAAGTTTCAACAGAATACAAAGAAAGAATGAATGAAGTCTTTGGTAAGTGAATTTTATAGAAGAGATTCTGTAGGGGAGTTGAAACTTAGAAGAAGAGAAAGGCAAAGAGTGAATGCTCCATTTTTTAATGACTTTTAGCTCTAGGATAGAATGACTTTGGCATCACTCATGTGGCTAATACTCCAATAGAAAACCCACAGCTTTTCTGATCTTTTTTTTTTTTTTTTTGAGTTAGAGTCTCACTCTGTCCCCCAGACTGGAGTGCAGTGGCCGCTCCCCGCCACCACAGCCTCGACCTGCTGGGCCCCGGCGATCCTTCCACCTCAGCCTTCCAAGTAGCTGGAACTACAGGCGCGCGCTACCACACCCAGCTCATTTTTGATTTATTGTAGAGATGAGGTCTCACCAAGTTGCCCAGGCAGGTCTCGAACCCGCGGGCTCAGGCAATCCACTCACCTCAGCCTCCCAAAGGCGCGGGATTACAGGCTGAGCCACCGAGCCCGGCTCTGATCTTAAGAATAAGAGAGAGTTTGGGGAAGCACGAATGCTGAAAAATGAGAAGGGAATCCCAGAAACAACCAGGGACAAGAATTTTGTTTATAAATTCTGGTCAGATATGTCTGGATGACCTCTGAACAATACAAACAAAGGATATCATCCAGTTAAAGACACAGAGACACATACCAAGGTGTTTGCCTGCTAAAACAAAATAAGAAAAATCACCACACTTATGAGGAATATAACATGTTGTAGCCAGAGCGTCAACAATTGAGCATCTGAAAAATCCAGGATGTAATTCAAAGTTACTTGACTTCTAAGAACCAGGAAAATGCGAGCCAAGACAATTCTCAGAAAAAAAAGATTGTTGATGGAAATTTTTCTAGAGATGACACATTATTGGATTAATCGACATTGATTGTAAAGTAGCTATTAAAACCATATCATAGGATGTAAAGAAAAATTGGTTTTCAATGAATAAAAGATTACGCATTTCAGTAGAAAAATAGCAACTATGAAAAAAGATCAAGTGAGATTTCTAAAACTGCAAAATGCAGCATCCTAATTTTTGAATTCTTTTCCTCGAAATTTCTAAGGGAATTGATTTTAAACATTCTCACCACAAAAAATAAGAATTTGAAGTAATGTATTTGTTAGCACGATTTTAACCATTCTGCAATATAAGTATATTCCAAAACAATGTATCATACGTGGTAAATCTATATAATTTTGACTTTTCAACTAAATAAATAAATGTTTAATAAAACATTAGTCATGAGCATAGCAAAATAATACCTTTAAAGTGGAGAAAGAAAGAGGAAGGAAGGAAAAAAGGAAAGAAAGAAAAGAAAACTGTCATCTTCAGATAATTGGTAACTAATAGGATATTTCACCCACATGCATGCACTACAAAGAAAAAAGCGAAAGGGACTTCATCAAGCTGAAAAAAAATGATACTAGATAAAATCTCATACTTTTAAAGAACACATGAGAAACATCAGAAATGATAAATATCTTAGTGAATATTTTAAAAATTATTTGTCTTCTTTTTTACTGATACATAGTAGATAAATATATAATAATTTAACACATTCATATAATGTGTAAAGATCAAATCAGGGTAATTGTGATATCTATCCCTTAACATGTGTCTTTCTTTTATGCTGGAAATGTTCAAATTATTCTCTCCTAGCTATTTTGCAATGAACAATCGATTATTGCAAACTATAGTCACCTTACTGATCAACTGCAAACTAAGTCTTATTTTTTTTATCTAACTCCATACTTGTACCTGTTAATTAATTTCCCTTCCTGCGCTTTTCCTCCTACCTTTCCTGGCCTCTAGTAACCTCCAACATGCTCTCTGTCTTCATGAGATTCACTTTTTTAACTTCCATATTTAAGTAAGAACATGTGGCATTTGTCTTTCTGTGCTTGGCTTATTTCACTTAGCATAATGACCTTCAATTCCATTCTTATTGCTGTAAATCACATAATTGTATTATATTTTTATGACTGATTAGTATTCTATTATATATATATGGATCATGTTTTCTTTATTCATTCATCCATGGATGGACACTTTGGTTGATTCCGTATCTTGGTTATGGTGAGTAGAGTTTGCAATAAACATAAGAGCACAGATATCTCTTTGATATACTTATTTTGTTCTGTTGCATAAATACCCAGTAGTGGAATTGCTTAATTGTTCAGTAGTTCTATTTGTTGTTTTTTGAGGAATCTCCATACTGTTTTCCATGGTGGTTGTACTAATTTATACTCCCACCAACAGTATGCAAGGATTCCCCTTTCTCCACATCTTTTCCAGCATTCATTATTCCTTTCCTTGTTTATGAAAGCCATTTTAACTGGATTGAGAAAATATCTCATTGTGGTTTTGATTTCCATTTCACTGATGATTGGTGATATTGAGCATTTTTAAAATATATATTTTGGCAGTTGTATGTCTTTTTTTCTCCTTATTTGTATGTCTTCTTTTGAGAAATATCTATTCAGATCTTCTGCCCATTTTTAAATTGGATTATTTGTGGGCTATTTTTGCTTTTGAATGTTTGAGATCCTTATATTCTGATTATTAATCCCTTGTCAGATGGGTAGTTTGCAAATATTTTCTCCCATTCTGGGTGTTGTCTCTTCACTTTGTTGATTGTTGTGCAGAAGCTTTTTTTTTTTTTTTTGAGTTGGAGTCTCACTCTGTCACCCAGACTGGAGTGCAGTGGCCGCCCCCGGTCACCGCAGCCTCAGTCTGCTGGGCTCCGGTGATCCTTTGGCCTCAGCCTTCCGAGTAGCCGGAATTACAGGCATGTACTACCATGCCCGGCTGATTTTTTTATTTATTGTAGAGATGAGGTCTCGCTGCCCAGGTGGGTCTCGAACCCGCGGGCTCAGGCAATCCACTCACCTCAGCCTCCCAAAGGTGCGGGATTACAGGCTGAGCCACCAAGCCCGTCTGTGCAGAAGCTTTTTAGCTTGATGCAGCCCTGATTGTTTATTTTGCTTTTGGTTGTCTATGCTCTTGAGGTTTTACACACACACACACACACACACACACACACACACATACCTTTGCCCAAACCTATGTCCTGGAATGTTTTCCCAAAGTTTTTTTTCTAAAATTTCATAGTTTCAGGTCTTATATTTAAGTCTTCAGCCTGATTTGATTCTTGTATATTGTAAATGATGGGGTCTAGTTTATGCGTACGCCTATCTAGTTTTCCCAACACTATTTATTGAAGAGACTGACCTTTCCCTGATGTGTGTTCCTGGTACCTTTGTTGAAGACAAGTTGGCTGTCAATGCGTGGATTTATATCAGAGTTCTCTATTCTGTTCAATTGGCCTATGTGTCTGTTTCTTATGCCGGTACCATGCTGACTTGGTAAATTTTGAAGTTAGGTAGTATGATGTTGCTGTTCTTTTTGTTCAAGGTGGCTTTACATATTCAGGCCCTTTTGTAATTCCATATACATTTTAGAATTGTTTTCTTTTTCTATTTCTGTGAAGGATGTCACTGGTATTTTGATAGAAATTGTATTGTATCTGTAAATTGCTGTGTTGTATTGTCATTTTGGCAATATTAATTTTCAGTCCATGAACATGCAATATTTTTTGTGTCGTCTTAAATTTCTTTCATCAGGGCTTTATAGTTTTTCTTGTATAGATCTTTCACTTCTATGGGTAAATATATTCCTATGTATTTTCCATTTTTATGGTTACTGTAAATGCTATTCCTTTCTTGATATTTTTCAGATTGTTTGTAATTGGCATATATAAATGCAACTAATTTTTGTATGTTGATTTTTTCTTCTTTTTTTTGTCGAAATCTCACTTTGTTCCCATGCTGGATGGCAGTGGCACACCCACGGCCACCACATCCTTGGCCTGCTGTGCTCAGGCGATCCTTCCACCTCAGCCCAAATAGCTAAAACTTCAGAGGTGTGCCACCACACTTGGCTAATTTTTTTTAATTGTAGAGACAAGGTCTTGCCAAGTTGCCCAGGCTTGTCTCAAACTCCTAGGCTCAAGCAATCCTCTCACCTCTGCCTCCCGAAGTGCTGGGATGACAAGCATGAGCCACTGTGCCCGGCTTGTATGTTGATTTTGTATCCTGAAACTTGACTGAATTTATTTTTCACTTCTAACAGGTGTTTGGTGACATCTTTAGGTTTTTCTAAGTATAAGTTTATGTTGTCCCCAAATATATTTTGACTTTTTTCTTTCCAGTTCAGATGGTCTTTATTTCTCTTGCTAAATTGCTCTGACTAGGACTTCTAGTATTATGTTGAATAATAGTAGTGAAAGTGGGCATCCCTGTCTTGGCCCAGATCTTACAGAAAGTGTTTTCAATTTCTCCCTGTTCAGTACAGTGATAGCTGTGGTTTTGTCAAATATAGCCTTTATTATTTTAAGGTATGTTTAAAATTCCTTCAAATCTTTGTTAAGGGTTTTATTGTAAAGGGATATTGATTTTATCAAATGTTTTTTTCAGTACATATTGAAATAATAATGTGGATATTCTTCTTGATTCATTTATTGATTTGTGTGTGTTGGACCATCCTTGCATTCCTGGGATGAAGTCCACTTGCTCATGGTGAATGCTCTTTTTAATGTGTTGCTGAATTTGGTTTGCTAACATTTTGTTGAGAATTTTTCGTATGTGTTCATCAATAATATTAGCCTGTAGTTTTCTTTTTTGTTGTTTCCTTGTCTGGTTTTGGTAATAGGGTAATGCTGATAGGCCTTGTAGAATGAATTTGAAAATATTTCCTACTCTTTAATTTTTTTCAAGAGTTTGAGTATAATTGGTATTAGATCTTTAAATCTTTGGTATAGTTTAGCAGTGAAACTATCAGGTCTTGGGCTTTTCTTTGCTAACAGACTTTCTATTGAGGCTGAGAGCTCATTACTTATTATTGGTTTGTTGAGGTTTTCTATTTCTTCAAGGAACAATCTACTAGGTTGTATGTGTCCAGGAATTCATTCATTTCTTTTAGCTCCCCCCTCCCCACCTTTTGGTGTATAGCTGCTCATAATAGTCTCTGATAATTATTTGTATTTCTGGGGTCTCAGTTTTTATATCTTCTTTTTCATTTCTGATTTTATTTAGTTGGCTCTTTTTTCCTTAGTCTGGATAAAAATTTGTCAATTCTGTTCATCTTTTTATAAAAACAACATTTTACTCCTCAATCTTTTGTATTGTCTTAGTCTCAATTTTATTTGTTTCTGCTTTAATCCTTTCTTTTTTCTTCTACTAATTTTGGGTTTGGTTTATTATTGATTTTCTAGTTTCTTGAGGTACATTATTAGGTTGTTTGAAATCTTTCGACTTTTGATATAGGCATTTATTGCTATAAGCTTCCTTCTTAGTACTGATTTTGCTGTATCCCATATATTTTGGCATGCTATATACCCATTTCCATTTATTTCAAGAAATGTTTAAATTTTTGTCTTAATTTCTTCATTGACATCTTAGTTGTTCAGGAATATGTTGTGTAATTTCCATGTGCTTGTGTAGTTTTCAAGGTTCCCCTTGAAATTCATTTCTAGCTTTATTCCACTGCCATAAAAAATAATTGGTATGACTTCTACTTTTTTGAATTTGTTGAAACTTGTGGCCGAAGACATGCTCCGTGTTGGAGAATATTCTGTGTGCTGATAAAAAAAAAAAATGTGCACTTTTCAGTGGTTGGGTGAAATGTTCTGTAAATGTCAGGTAGGTATCTCTGGTGTTGTGTGGTTTGACTCCAGGGTTTATTTGCTTCTTTTCTGTCTGGATGATCTGTCCATTACTGAGAGTGGGGTATCAAAATTCCTTATTATTATTGCATTACAATCTCTTTTCCCCTTTAGATGTATTAATGTTTGTTTTATATACTTGAGAGTTCCAATGCTGAATCCATAGATATTCATCATTATTGTGTCCTCTTACTGAATGGGCCCCTTTTTCATTATGCAGTGACCTTCTTTTTTTCTTTTTTGTGGTCTTTGACTTGTAGTCTATTTTATCTAAGTGTAACTACTCCTGTTCTTTATTGGTTTCCAGTTGCATGAAATATCTTTCTCCATACCTTCACCTTCAGTCTATGTGTGTCTTTATGATATAGTGAATCTCTTGTAGGCAGCATATAGTTGGGTCTTGTTTCTTTATCCATTTAGCCACTCTTTATCTTTTAATTGGAGAACTGAATCCATTTACCTTCAATATTATTGTTGATAACTAAGGACTTCCTATTGCCATTTTGTTACTTGTTTTCTGACTGTTTTGTAACTCCTTTCTTTCCTTTCCTACTGTCTTCCTTTTTAGTTCAGTGATTTTTCTCTGGTAGTATGGCTTAATGCATTTCTTTTTATTTTCAGTGACTTTGTTGTAGATTTCTGCATTGAGATTACTATGAGACTTTAAAAAAACATTGTAGATATAACAAGTTATCTTAAAGAGATAACTTAGATCACAAAGAAAAGAGAAACAGAAAAATGTGAATTTTATAACTTTCAAGTGTTTTCCTTTTTTGCACATTAGTGGTTTTTTTTCTTGTTATTTAATTTCTCTTTAGTATTTCTTGTAAGAAGGTCTGGTAGTGGTTAAATTCTCTCAGATTTTGCTTGTCTGGAAAAGATTTTCTCTCTCTTTCATATTCAAAGGATAGCTTTGCTGGGCACAGTATTTCTTAATGGCAGTTTCTTTATTTCAGAATGCTGAAAATGTCATCCACTTTCTCCTGGCTTGTATGGTTTCCATTGAGAAGTCTGTTGCCTGACAAATGGGAGCTCCTTTATATGTGATTTGCTTCTTTTCTATTGCTGCTATTAGAGTCCTCTCTTTGTCCTTGACCTCTGACAGTTTGATTACTGATTATTCCTTGGAATAGTTTTATTTGGAGAAAATCTGTTTGGTGTTCTCTGAGCTTCCTCTACTTGGATATTTACCTTTTATCTCTTTCTGAAGTTTTGGAAAGTTTTCTATTATTATTTCTTTGAATGAGCATTCTACCCCTGGTTCTTGCTCAACTCCTTCTTGAACACCAATAATTCTCAAATTTGGTCTTTTGAGGTAATTTTATGAATCTTGTAGGCAGTCTTTGTTCCTTTTTTTCCCTTTTCTCCCTCTGATTGTGTATTTTCAAATAGCTTGTCTTTGAGTTCACCAATTCTTTCCTCTCCTTGATCTATTCTGCTGTTGAACACTTCTGAGTTCTTCACTTCAGCAAAAGTATTTCTCAGTAATTCTTGTAATTCTCCATTTTCTTACTTTTCCTACTGCCTTCTTTTGTACTTCAGTGATTTTTTTTTTTCTGGTCATAAATCTTTTGTAGATTTCTGCCTTGTGGTTACTGTGAGACTTATGAAAAACATTATAGATATAACAAGTCATTTTAAAGAGATAACTTATTTAGATCACAAAGAAAAGAAGATAAACAGAAAAAAGTAAAATATTCTTCACTTTATAATCTCCCTTCACATTTTGACTTTTTGTTGTCTCAATTTACAAATTTTTTTTAGTTTTAATCTCTTTGTTAAATTTCTCTGATAAATGTTTGATTTGCTCTTCTGTGTTATCTTAGAGATAACTGAGTTTACTTTAAAATGTTATTTTGAATTCCTGATAAGAGAGCTCATGTTTTGCTGTCTCATTAGTGCCAGTCATTTATTCCTTTTTTTTTCCAGTGGTAGAGGCCATGGTTTTCTGTTGGTTGTTGTTTCTTGTGGATGTATATTGATGTCTTTGCATTGAAGTGCTATTTATTTATTCCAGTCTTCTATATCCAGATTGTTTTGGTTATTATTAAATATGTTGACTTAGAGATTCTTTGTAATTTACCTGTTGATTCCTTTCTTTTCTTTCTTTTTTTTTCAGCTATGTCACTGCCTGCTTTTTGACACTAGATGGCACCTTAGGCTCAGGTTTGCCATGACTTTAGTAAAGGATCAGCGTTCCACCCATCCCGAATGGGAGAGGTCCCAAGGGGTTTATCTTGGCAGCATAGAAGGACTGGCTATGGGTTTGTGCCCAGGTGACCTGTGAAACAAATCTATAGTGCAGTGCTGCTGAACACCAACTCTAATTTAGCGTCTCCTTTGGTTGAATTTCAAAGCAGAGTTTCCAAGGCTAGGAGTAGTAGCCCCACCTCCCTCTTTTGTCTCTGACTGTGCTCAGGGATATTCCTCCCTTTAGACTCTCATACTTTCTGCACACTGAGGCAGGAATAGGTTTTCTGCTAGAAAAACCAAGATGGTTGGGATGCTAGTTGCCCATCTTGATCTCACTATAGTGTACAAACTATAAGTCAAGGGGAAATATTTCCTGTGCTTGGTGTTGGGAAGATTGGGGGAGCAGGAATAACAGACACTAAAGTCCAGTTCTCTTACCATCTGCTAGAAGCATTTTCACTTCTCTGTTGCTATGGCCCCAGGAACTGTCTCTTTCTCATGTTTGATTTCTGGACTATTGCTGGTGATAACTTCAGTGCTGTGTATTTGGTTTTCTATGGGGGACAGGCAAGACAAAGCCAACTTGCTTCTACATTGCCTTTTGGAACCAGAAGTCCCTCCTTCTTAATTGCTTTAAAATTTGTAGAAGTGTTTAGGTTAATATCAGAACATTGCCTTATGGGACTGACAATATATAGAATTATAATATACATGAAAGCATTTGAAATAATATTTTAGCAAAAATTGATGATTCTTAATAATAATAGCAAACATTCCTTTCTGAAAGAGACTTATTAATAATTTGGTGACATAAGCATTTAAAACTTTCCACATAAATGTGTATATTGTATGCATGTATACTTTTTGTATGGACACACAGTAAAACTAAAAAAACTGTACAACAGCTAATGTTTAATATTTCATATATGCCACACAGGTTGTTAAGAAGTTGAGATGAATTACCCTAAATAATTTTTATAGAAAATGATTTCCGTTTCAAAAATGAGAAAAACAATGCTTAAAGATGTCTGTGTCACACAGCTAGTAAACAAAAAACTTAAAATTTAAACCTAGCCCAAGTCTAAGCCTTTATTTTCATACTCTACATTAAAGGATAGAAAGAAAAGTATTATCACTTTATGATTGTTGAAGTTATTAAGGTAGTTGATATTTATTTATTTTTATTTGTTTAATTTTTTTTTTAGGGGGAGTCTCACTCTGTCGTCCAGGCTGGAGTGCAATGGAAGGCTCACAGCCACCACAGCCTTGAACTGCCGGGCTCAGGCAAACCACGGGCATGGGCTACCGCGTCCAGCTAATTTTTGATTTACTGTAGAGACGAGGTCTCACCAAGTTGCCAGGGGCT
Source organism: Carlito syrichta (assembly GCF_000164805.1). Classification (NCBI taxonomy): domain Eukaryota; kingdom Metazoa; phylum Chordata; class Mammalia; order Primates; family Tarsiidae; genus Carlito; species Carlito syrichta. The sequence continues at coordinate 461,484 of NW_007001070.1, forward strand.
GGTCTCCAACTCCTGGGCTCAGGCAATCCTCTCGCCTCAGTCTCCCCAAATGCTTGGATGATAGGCTTGAGTCACTGTGCCCGGCTGATATTTATTCTTGAAACCCTCTTATACCCTCTAGTCAGGAAGGCAACCTGAGTTCTCTGTTTGGCCCTGTAATGAAGCATTAATAACTTTGCTTTCCAGAAGGTCTAATACAAACACTTTTTGAATCAAATACCCAGAAGTACAGACTCCAGAATAGGAAAAAAGGGGCTAGAAGACACATAGCTATGCAGATTGCCATAATGATAATCAAATATCTGTGCTAATGGCAAACAATACTGCTGGCCTGCCTGGCTGCCCATCACTGTGCTTTTTCTTAGTCAGGCAGCACTAATGAGACACTCTTAAAGTCTTCTGTGTTGACATTTTAATTTTTATGGACTCCAAAAAAGCTCAAGCTGGCTTACAGAGTGGCTTGCTGTGGTTGCATTTTTCAGCCATAGCCGGGCCCATGGGGACTGGAAATTGATTTGTTTTTCTCCCTTGCCTTAGAGAAATGGCATGAACAGGGGTAGTTCAGGGACAGATCTCCCCAGGTCCCTGGATACCCATAGCAATCAATCTGAGCTTAAATCCTTTTGTATAACAATTATGAAAATTTCCCAGGGTGGCAGAGTATATGGATAAAAGTTAAACATTAGGAGGAAAGAAATCTTTAACAGGCTTTTACACCGCTTTTAATGCTGTTTGTAGATTATTTGTTATTATTAAAAAAAACTCGAAGCTTCATGCAAACATGGAAATTCAGAAGGAGCCACAAATGCTCTCAGGAATGCAAAAGAACACAAAAGACCCCCAAAATGAGGCAGAAATGTGCCTGACTCCAAGAATATTCTTGCTTATTTCCCGATTCCCCTAACTCCACTTCCACATCAGTTAACTGTATTGTTTTTATCAGCAAAAAAAGGAGTTCTTTAGTCACCCTATCTCTGTGTTATTTTAGCAGGTATGTAAATATCAGGAATACTCTATTTCAGCAGCCATCAGGTGAGAGAAAAAAAACATCATCAGAAATATATGCATGCTTGAACCTGCAGCACCCAGATCAGACCCTGACATGTGATCTCATTCATTCTCCTCCTCTCTTTTTATTTCTCTCTCTTTCTTCTTTCTGTCTTTCTCTTCTTCTATTTAATCCTGCCTCCTTTTTTCTACTCTCCTTCCTTCCTCTCTTGATTTTTCTTTCTTTCTTGCCATCTGTTTTTTTTATTTCCTTTTGTTTTACCCTTCCATCTTTGTCTTTCCTTCTTCCTTTTGTTCTTGCTTACTTTCCCTCCTTTTGTCACTCAACAATTATTTGTTGAGTACCTACTATGTAACAGGTGCTGTGTTTAATACTAGTTACAAGAGGAAATAAAGGAGCCAGGCATGGTGACTCACATCTGTCATCTGAGCACTTTAGAAGGCAGAGGCGAGAGGATTGTCTGAGCTCAGGGGTTTGAGACCAGCCTGAGCAACTTGGTGAGACCTTGTCTCTACAATAAATCAAAAAATTAGCCAGGCATGGTGGCACATGCCTGTGGTTTCAGCTACTTGCAAGGCTGAAGCAGAAGGATGACCAGAGCCTACCAGGTCAAAGCTGCGGTGGCTGTGAGCGTGCCACTACACTCCAGCCTGGGTGACAGAGTGAGACTTCAACTCAAAAAAAAAAAATTAAATTTTTTTTTTAAAAAAGGAGAAAGAGCCTTTGTCTTCATGCTTAAAATCTAGCAGTTGGAGCTCACTGCATGTCAATGGATTTAAAACACTCTCTTTACTTTGTGGCTCTCTGTATTCCAGAAGAGAATGGTTGGTAAAGATAGCAGCACTAGAAAGCTCTAAAAAATAATACTGCCAACTCAGAGGACACCAACTCAGAGGCGAGGCCCGGCCACCGTGGCCATGCGATGGTGACAGGAGCATGGCTGAGATGCACGGGCCCCTCGCCCTCACACCTCCCGCCCCCTCACAGCTTCCTCAGCCGAGGCTGCTCTGCAGCGGCCGCAGCACGCGTGGCCCACCCTCGTCTCTCTTCGCCACCCCGGTCCCGGCATTGCCCAGAGGCTGCTGCACTCGGGGATCATGACCCAAGTGGCAATGTCTACCCTGCCCGTTGAAGATGATGAGTCCTCAGAGAGACGTTTCTCATGTCTGCTCTTGAGTCCATGTGTAAAGAACTGGCCAAGTCTAAGGCAAAAGTGGCCTGCATTGCAGTGTATGAAACGGATGTGTTTGTTGTTGGAACCGAAAGAGGACATGCTTTTGTCAATACCAGAAAGGATTTTCAAAAAGATTTTGTAAAATACTGTGTTGAAGAAGAAGAAAAGGCTGCAGAGATGCGTAAAATGAAATCTACAACTCAGGGGAATCAAATGAGTGTAGATGCTGTAGAAATTGAAACACTCAGAAAAACAGTTGAGGACTATTTCTGCTTTTGCTATGGGAAAGCTTTAAGCAAATCTGAAAGGACTTCGGCGCCAGTAACAACTTCACACCCGGCCAGAACCAAGAGATTTATTAAAAGGGGTAGTTACAGGAAGGGACTGTGACCGAGGAAGACAAGAGAGAGAGACTGCAGGGAGAGGGCTGTATTTATTAGCCTGACAGCAGCCAGAAGGGGCAGCGCTATATTTTATTGGAGGAGCGGCCTGGGAGCAGGGTGAGCAGATGCCATGTTGCAGGCCCATTGAACGTATAACAAAGTTAGCTACATTATGGAAAATGATTGGACGCATGCTAGGGGAACTATGCTGAAGAAGCCGGAACCTAGGGCCTTTGTTGTCTAGTGTGGTTTTACCTTGTTCGGAGCCATTTTGGGAGGTGTCGCTCTGGCTGTTTCCTGAACCCTTCATTCCCACCTTTTCTGTTTATTTGGGAGAGGGGCATCATTACTCCTTCTGGCTGCTTCCTGCTGTATGTGGGCATTGCGGGATGAGGTGGAGGAAGGACACAGAACCAGCCAGAATAGGGTCCAGAGGTAGGCACTGAAGGTGAAGATTTTTGAAGGCAAGAGTTTCATGAAAGTTTTTTGTAGATGTAGAAAAAACTTGTTCCGGCCAATCCTCCAGTGGGCACGAGGGCGGTACTAACCAGCTGTCTTGGAGTAGACTGTGGAGGTAGATAGAGAACCTGGAAGAGAGCATATCTAAAGAGGAAAAATTAGATGAGAAGTTTGGTTGTTATAGCTCCGGATTTTCTACTGGAACAGGTTGGTAGCTATTAAGTAAGGAGCTATTAAGTAAGTAAGTAACAGGAGGTTAAGGCTTTGATTAAAAAAATTTGAGACAGTGGTTTTTATGTAAGTAAGGAGATATTTGATGATGCATGGTCCTAGGGTTACAGCCAGTAGGAGGAGGATTACTGGGCCGGCTACTGCCGAAACTAGAGTGGTAAGCCGGGGGGCCATGAGAAGAGGGTTTGATACCAGTTTCCATAGGCTTGATTTTGTGACTCTCGATGTTCTATATTGTCTCTTACTTGAGCGAGAGTTTCTCTTATTATCCCTGATTTGTTGGCATAAAAACAGCAGGCTTCTCCCAGGGTTATACATAGCCCTCCTTGTTTTAAGAAAAGGAGGTCTAGGCCTTGTCTATTTTGTAATACTACCTCAGTGATAGGGTCAAGCTGTTGTTCTAATTGAGACACACTCGATTCTAGTAGGCGTAGATCAGTGTCAATTTGAGTGCTGAGCTGTTTAAGATTTTGGTCACCCAGAACCAAAGAGGTCGTTCCTATGGCTGTAGCTCCACAAATGCCTAGTCCCATTAGTAAAGGGACTAACAGTTCCCGTTTTGAGCGGTTGGTGTTAAAGAGTTTGAGGTGTTGTCTGCCTTCCGTTCCTTTGTAAATGTATACCTGGGGTAGGATGTGGACCAAGATGCACAGTTCTTTTGTGTCACTGAGATGCTGTAAGCTGATGCATGGGGTGATCCCTTGGGTGCAGCCAAACCACGTAGTAGGGTGGACCACGGCAAATCGGGGGATGGTTTGATTATGGAAGATGGTGATGTTAATATGAGAAGTGTTGTTGCAGGACGATTGAAGGGGTGATGTAGCTATAGGAAACTTTGAGGAGAAGAGACACGTTCCTTGTCCTTGGAAGTCATCTAGTGTGAGTGAGGGATGAGTGCCCTGGGGACATAATTGCTGATCTTGTATCGCAGTGAGGGTAAGTATTTTTATGTTAGTTTCTGCATTGCCCACTGAAGAAACTGCCCCAACTCCCATGTAATATGGAGGTCGTGGGTTCAGGCATAACCAGCAATCTTTTGCCAAAGAGGGGCGGGTTATATTAAGTAGATGGTGTACCACCATTAGTAAGTGAAGGAACTGATCAGATGGTAAGGGGATGGGGGGGTTTTTAGGGTGGGCGATACGATTGTCACCCCTTTTGGGGTGAGAGGGGAAGAAGTTATGAGTTGGATTTTTGAGCCCGTGGGTATGGGTTTGTGTAGGATTACTTTGCGCAGTGATCCCATGGGATTGGGTGTGCATGGAATAGGCTTTCATTGGACGGTAAGTAGCATACCTGGATTTGTTCCAGGAGTGTACAGTCGAAGGCCCCACGTTTTGCCAGTGTCCCATGCCTTTGGAAGGCTAAAAGCGTCCCACAGAGTAATGATAAGTTGTAGTGGATTACAGGTTTTGGGTTGTATACAGGGAGAAGTGGAAGGCAGTCTTGTAATTGATATGTAAGGGTCAGAGTTGCCTTTCCATGGAGCTATGGTTTCGCGTCCCCAGGTAGCGCAATGAAACTGCTGGGGTTTGTGTTGTTCCCCCGTGTCAGGGCAGATATAGAATTTGACGTTTTTAAGTTGAATTTCGTCTTCCAGGCTGCCATAACTACATCCCCATCCTCTGGTGGAGGAGCCTCCCCATCCCTCTGGGACGATGGACAGGCTGGGACATAATTTGCAGAGATCAAAGTTAAATACCAGCTGCCCGTGTCCGAGGTATGTGGAGACTACAGTTTGTGTAGAGGCATTTATTATTTCCCAAGAAAAGTTACCCGGTACATAATATGGGTGAGGTTGGTAAGTTTGAGTTTATGGAAGGATCAGAAAGAAGAGGGTAGTGATTTTGAAGGTAAGACCAGGGGTTATTTTGGTAGCTAAAGAAGGCATTTGATAAGGACAAAGCTTGTGACGATTAGGAGATAGGTAACGGCCAACAGAATTTTTGCCACAGATGACCAGCTTGTGGGTGCTGAGTAGATGAGTAATATAGTAAGTAGGATGGTGATCAGGCCAAGAAAGGAGAGGGGCCAAGGGTTACAGGTTTCCTGTGTTGTATCCAGGATGTTGGTTTGGATTTGGGTTGGGATGAGTGGTGAGTCGAGACAGGCGAAGTTTAAGTGGTTGGTCTGGAACCTTGGAGCAGGTATACCTGTAAGTAGGTGGACAAATATTATAGGTGAGACGTGAGGAAGGAGGGGTAGCAGGTTTTAAACGGGAGATGTGAATTCATGGGGTGACCTGACATTGGCCCGTGATAAGTTTTTAGGTCATGGGAGTTGACAAAATTACCTGAAGAGGTTCGGACCACTTTGGGTTTAAAAGAGACCTTGTCTCTGGGTCAGAAAGATAGACCCATTGTCCCAGGAGAAGGGGAGGTGGGATTTGACTGCTGGGTGAAACAGGTAAGAGAAGATTTTGATATTCCCAAATATGGGAATGAATGAAAGACAAGAGGGGGTAAAACATGTGAGTGGGTGCCAGGGTGGTTGAGGTGGAAATTCCTGGAGGCAGTGCTGGACGGCCATATATTACTTCAAAAGGTGAGAGTTGGGATGGTTTTTTTGGGAGGACTCATAAGCAGAAGAGGGCTAGAGGAAGGAGGGCGGTCCAGTTCTGATGGAGTTCGTGGGATAATTTGGTGAGGAAGTCTTTAAGGGTCCGATTGGTTCGCTCTACTTTTCCAGATGACTGTGGGTGGTATGAAATGTGAAAATGCCAATTAATGTGGAGGTCAGTTGTTAGAGACTGTACCGCCCGTGAAGTGAACTTGGGTCCATTATCAGATTGTAGGAATGTGGGGACACTGAACCTGGGAATGATATGGCTAGCAAGGATAGTCTCTTCTGTTGCTGCTCATTTATTTGAAGTCAGGAATGCTTCTACCCACCCAGAAAAGGTATCAATGAAGACAAGGAGGTATTTAAGGTTGTGGACTGGGCGCATGACAGTGAAGTCGACCTGCCAGTCTGCTCCTAGGAGTTGTCCCTGAGCCTGATGAGTAGGAAAGGTCCCTGGTTTTAAAGGGGTGTTGGGGTTGGTTTGCTGGCAGATGGAACATTGTGAGGTAATAGTTTTTATAAGTTTCTTATGTTGGGGGTTGAGAGTGTAAAAATCTGTTAGGAAAGACGTCAGCATGGAGGGATTGGTGTGGAAGATTGAGTATAGGTATGGGATAAGGTCTGAAATGGAGGGGGAAGTTGAGGGTAGAGAATCAGTGGGGAGTGTGTGGTTTGGATTAAGGCGAGCAACAGTCGCCAAAATGGGGACAGATTTTAAAGCTGCTTGCCAGGCTGCATTGTCCGCCCTAGAGTTTCCCTGAGTGATGGGTGAGGAATCAGGCTGGTGGGCCTTGCAGTGAGAAATGCCAATGCTAGTGGGAAGCAAGGAGGCAGCGAGGAGGTTAGAAATTAGCTTAGCATTAACCACTGCTGATCCCATGGTGGTAAATAGCCCCCTTTCCTTCCAAATGGCCAAGTGGGAGAGGAGAATATGGAAAACGTATTTGGAATCAGTGTAAAGAGAGAGAGAGTGTCCAGCCACTAACTGAAACGCTTGAGTGGTGGCTATAAGTTCTGCCTGTTGGTTGGTGGTGCCTGGTGGGAGAGGTTTTGCCTCAATGATCTCTGTAACTGAGGTGATAGTGTATCCGGCAACTTGGGACCCATTGTGGAGGAAGGAGCTGCCATCAGTAAACCAGATATAGGAGGGGGAGGATAAGGGACCCTCCTGGATATGAACTGGACAAGGAAGGAGGGCCTCTACTGTTTCTACACAGTCATGGGTTAGTGGGGATGTGGAAGAGGGGAGCAGCATGGCCGGGTTTAGGGGTGCACAAATTTGAAAGGATATGGAGGGATCTTGTAGAAAGAAGACAAGGAGCGATAGGACTTGACCAGGGGGTAGCGTTTGAAGGCCTTTGTAGCTTAGGAGGTGTTGTAGATGGTGGGGGGAGGTCACGGTAACAAGGGCTCCGAAGGTGAGTTTTTTTGATTCACGCACCAGCATATGGGTAGTGGACAGTGCTCACAGACAGGGGCCCAGTCCTGAATGGTGTGGTCCAACTGCTTTGAGAGGTAAGCCACTGGGGTGAACGTCTGTCCACAAAGTTACCCTAGGACTCCCAAGGCCACTCCTTTGTTTTTGTGGACATATAAGATGAAAGGTCAGTGTATATCTGGCAGATGGAGAGCGGGGGCCCTCAAGAGGGCTTGGTGAAGGGCAATAAAAGGTTGTTTGACGGAGGAGGGCGTTAGGAGTGGTTCACTGGGGTTTCCCTTTATGAGAGTATAGAGTGGCTTTGCAAGTAGGGCAAAGTTGGGAATCCATGCCCGAAAGTACTCAGCCAGCCCCAAAAATGATTGGATTTCCTCTTTAGTCTTGGGTATATGTAGGGATTGGATTAGGCCTTTTCGGTCTGTTGTTATGGCCTTTTGTTGGTGTGAGATGGCTACCTCCAGATATGTGACATGTGTGGCAGACAGTTGGACCTTTTGAGGGGATACTCGATACCCCTTTTTTGCTAGAAAGTTAAGGGTAAGTGCAGTGTCCATTTGAGAGTCAGTTAAAGAAGGGCTACACAAAAGGAGGTCGTCCACATTTTGAATAAGGGTGGATTCGGCAAGTGAGAGGGATTTGAGATCAGTTGCTAGAGTTTGACCAAAGAGATAGGGGCTGTCTTGAAACCCTTGTGGCAGGACTGTCCGAGTGAGTTGCTATGAGTGTCGAGATACTGCATCAGTCCACATGAACGCGAAGATGTTTTGTGAGTCTGCTGCAAAAGGAATGGTGAAGAATGCATCTTTAAGGTCAAGGACCAAGAAGTGAGTGGCGGTTGGAGGAATTGAAGATAAGATGGTATAGGGATTAGGGACAAGCGAATGGATGGGGAAGACAGTGGCCTTAATGAGCCTTAGATCCTGCACTAAGTGGTAAGTGCCATTTGGTTTTTGTACCACTAAAATGGGGGTGTTGAATGGGGAGTTAGTGGAGCATAGATACCCCTTTTGTAACAAAGAATTAATAACAGGTTGGAGTCCTAGAAGACTGGAGGTAGGAAGAGAGTATTGTCGTTGATTAGGATGAGCGGAAGGATTTTTAAGCTGAATGTGGACTGGGGGGCAGTGTACTAGGGAGGGGGAGTTTACGTCCCATACTTGAGGATTTACTATTGAAGAGGGCAAAGGAGGAAGGGAGTCGGAGTTATCGGTAGTTAGAAGGGCCAAGAATGGGGTTGCCGGAGAAGAGTTGTTGAGGGCTGCACTCGGGTTAAAAGTAATGGATGCCTGAAACTTGGCCAAGATGTCTCTGCCCATAAGAGGTACGGGACACTGAGGCATTACCAAAAAGGAATGAGTGAAGGGAACGTTTACAAAGATGCATGTAACCGTAGGAGTTATGCGTGGAAGGATGTACTGGCCCCCTACCCCAACTATAGGGGACTTAGACGGGGAAGTTGGGCCCCAAAATTCCCGTATGGCAGAAAGGGTGGCTCCAGTATCCAGGAGGAAATGGATGGGGCACCTGTCAACCATTATAGTGACCCTGGATTCCCGACGATTTGAGATTAGTGTTGGGCAGGGAGACCCCAGGTCCCGTCATTCTAAGGTTGCTGCCATGCCTAACAGGTCTAGAGCGGGACGGGGGGTTGACTCAGTCCCTCCTTGAGGACCAGGGCAGTCCACTGCACAATGTCCCGCCTGTCCACATTTGGGACATGGTTTTTGGGGTACTCCAGGGTTGGGGCACCCTCATGCCTAATGTCCTGATTGCCCACACTTGAAACAGGGTCCCGGTGGTTGTCGCTGGTTTTGGGTGTTGCCACCACCTCGGGTGACACCGGAGTTGACCTTGGTTCTGTGGAGGGCCTGGGCCAGCATTTGATATTTTTGCCTTTTTGTCCCAGTTATGAAGCACCTTAAAGACGGCTGTGAGAGCATCATGTTGGGGAGTGAGGGGGCCTCTATCAAGCTTTTTTAGCTTTGCCCTAATGTCTGGATAGCTTTGGGAGAAAAAAATACATCATTAGGAGTTGCCGGCCATCAGGGGTCTCAGGGTCTATGTTAGCAAATTGTTGGAGCGCCCTGGTGAGCCAGCTGAGGAAGTTGGAGGGGTTTTCCTCCTTTTCCTGAATGACTTTCTGGAGTTTTTCAAGGTTAACTGTCTTTTATGCAGCCCTGCACAACCCAGAAAGGAGGCAAGTAGAAAGACGATCCCTAGCTTCGATACCAGCAGAGGAGTTGTAATCCCAGCCTGGGTCTTAGTCTGGGACCGCCACTGCCCCAAGAGGGTGAGCAGGGGTGGTTTGATGAACTTTGTCTGCATATGTTCTAGCTTGTTCCCAAACTCTTCTATGTTCCTCTGGAAGTAGGGTGTTGGAGAAGATAAGATAGATATCATAAAAGGTGAGGCTATAGGACTGGATGAGGTATTGAAACTCTTTAATGTAGGTGGCAGGGTTAGTTGTATATGATCCGAGACATTTTTCTATTTGTGAGAGGTCTGAGATAGAGAAGGGGACATGTTCCCGAACCATACCCTCCGCCCCCACCACCTCGCAAAGTGGGGCTAGGAAGGTCAGTGCAACCTTGGATAGGGTTACCGGGGGGCTTCACGGAGGAGTCGTTGGAAGGGGAGGGTATAAGGATCAAGCTGCCGGAGTAGAGGTGGGTGTAGCTGAAGAGGAGGGTGGGGGCAAGGGAGCCTGGAGCTGACTGTAAGGGGAGGTTCGTTCACCGGGTCAAAATCTGAGACAGGGGAGGAGGGAGTAGGAGTAGGAGTGGGACTTGCAGTGCCTGCAGTGGGGGAAGCGGGAGCTGGAGGAGGAGGCATGGACGCCTGTGGAACAGTGGAAGGGAGGGAAGCTGTGGAGGAGGCAGCGGATGCCAGCCTGAATTGGGGGTGGAGGCTGGAGGGATTACAGTGGAGGCAAAGGTGGGGATGTTCACAGAGGAGAGAAAAGGACTGAACATAGGGAATCTCTACCCACCGTTTTGAGCGCTCACAGAAATTGTATAAGTCCCATATAATATCGGGATTTAGGAACCCCTGAAGGGGCCACTGATTTTGGTTGTCTAAGGGATATGTAGGCCAGTCCTGTGTGCAAAGGTGAATTAGGCGTTTGGGTTTGATATCGGGGGTGAGTGAAAGTGTGTTGAGGTTGTTTAAGAGGCATTTAAGGGGTGAATCAGCCGGCAGGGATGACGAGCCTTCCATGGTGGGACAGGTGGACTAAGTGAGGCATCCCCCGAAGAGTCGATTGCCCAAGAAGTGTGGTTGTGGCAAAGCCTGTCATCACAGGGGTTTGGCACAACCAGGGTTCTCCTGGAGAACCGAGAGGTCAAGGCACCTTGCGCAAGGAATTTAGGAACAGACTGAAAGCACTTGACCGAGCAGCGGGTGAGAGGGTATTCGAGATTCCTGCTGGTCGACCAGGACATACTGTGGGGCAATAGGCATGGGAACCTCCGAGGTCCGCTATCACCCAACAGATGTGGGAGCCCTCCAGAATCCGCTGTGGGCTAGCAGACGTGGGACCCCTGGAGTCCGCTGCAGCCCGACAGTCGTGGGAGCCCTTAAGGGGGAGGGAGAGAGGAAAAGAGAATAAACTGCTGTGGGTTAGCAGGCATGGGAGTTTTTAGGATTTGAGAAAGATAAAGAAGAAGAGAAAGCCTTTAGCTGCAGCCTGGCAGCCGTGGGAGTTTTCAGGGTTTGAGATAGATAAAGGAGAAGAGGAAGCTTTCAGGGTCTGCTGTGGCCATGAAGGCCAAGGCGGGGTGCATTCCCCCTTGCCTGGGGGCCGGAGGGTCTGCTGGACTATCAACGGTCAGTTTCCCCCAGTGGTCCCGGGCAAGTTTTAAGCTTCCATGTCTGGGGAACTTACCTATCCAACAATCGCTGGTGGATGCAGCTCACACATTCAAAACAGTGGGGAAGGTCCGGGAGGGCTGGAGTGGCCACCGGCGCCGGGTCAGGGATCCCGCCTACGAAGATAGACCCGCATAAGGGCGGGAGAGCACCTGATCCGAGTCACGGCACCAATGAAAGGACTTCGGCGCCAGTAACGACTCCACACTCGGCTGGAACCAAGAGATTTATTAAAAGGGGCAGTTACAGGAAGGGACTGTAACCGAGGAAGAGCAAGAGAGAGAGACTGCAGGGAGAGGGCTGTATTTATTAGCCTGACAGTGGCCAGAAGGGGCAGCGCTAGGTTTTATTGGAGGAGCAGCCTGGGAGCAGGGTGGGCAGACATCGTATTGCAGGCCCATTGGACATCTAACAAAGCTAGCTACATTATGGAAAATGATTGGACGCACTAGGGGAACCATGCTGAAGAAGCCAGAACCTAGGGCCTTTGCTGTCTAGTGTGGTTTTACAGTGTTCGGCGCCATTTCAGAAGGCGCCCCTCTGGCTGTTTCCTGCACCCTTCAAAATCCAGTTCCCGTATCATTTGAGAAGATGCTACGAGACCAGTTGGCTGTGATAGTGCAGGGGCTTCCAGAAGGGGTTACCTTTAAACACCCTGAAAATTATGATCTTGCAACCCTGAAACGGATTTTGGAGAACAAAGCAGGGATTTCATTTATCAATAAGAGACCCTTCCTAGAGCCAAAGAAGCATCTAGGTGGTTGCGTGATGGTAACCGCTGCTGACAGGTCAATATTGTCTCCACATGGAAGTTGTGGCCCCGTCAAAGTGAAAACTGAGCCCACAGAAGATTCTGGCATTTCCCTGGAAATGGCAGCTGTGACAGTAAAGGAAGAGTCAGAAGATCCTGATTATTATCAATATAACATTCAAGGAAGCCATCATTCTTCAGAGGGCAATGAAGGAACAGAAATGGAAGTACCAGCAGAAGATGATGATTATTCTTCACCTTCTAAGAGACCAAAGACCAATGAGCCGCCACAGCCACCAGTTATGGAAACTGCCAATGCTGGAAAGCAAAAAATGAGAGAGTTCAACTTTGAGAAATGGAATGCTCGAATCACTGATCTATGTAAACAAGTCGAAGAATTGTTTGAATGAAAATATGCTCAAGCTATAAAAGCCAAAGGCCCGGTGATGATCCCATACCCTCTTTTCCAGTCTCATGTTGAAGATCTTTATGTAGAAGGACTTCCTGAAGGGATTCCTTTTAGAAGGCCATCTACTTATGGCATTTCTTACCTTGAAAGGATATTACTTGTGAAGAAAAGGATTCGTTTTGTGATTAAGAAACATGAACTTCTGAATTCAACACGTGAAGACTTATAGCTTCCCAGTTACCCTATGTGATTGCCAATATTCTCACTATTTATAAATGCCGAACTTGAAGTTCAGGGGTTCCCTAACTCACACAGCAAGAAAATCATAGAGTCAGGACTTGATGCTAGCTCTATCTGGCCACAAAGCTCTGGGCTCACCAGTGCCCCACTGCCTTTTCTATTAGAGGTTATGGACCATGTTGTGTGTGCCAAGGGTTAGATATGCTACCCCATTTCTGCATGGGTAAAAAGAATTTGTCAAGCAAAAAAGTAAAGTATCACCTACTGACCTATGAAAGAGACTAGCAATAAAGGGAGACCCTTTGTAAAATAAAGCCATCTAACATCTAATCCAGAAGGACACAGGCTTTACATGGTAATGGAATTAGAGATTATATGAACACTAAGCATGCTTTTACTCTCTGAGCCTTTTCAGTATCAAAGAGTATGGAAGACACGTAGCGTATTTGGAACACTGCAGACTTAGTGGTATCAATACAAATCTGGGTTGGCCAAGACATTTTTATTGGTCCTAGAACTTGAAGCCATCCTGACATTTCATTTCTTGTTTTGCTGACCCTTTATTGTATACTCTTTGTCAGGTACTGTTAAGTAAAGGGGTTGGCATGGAGTCTTTGCCCTCAGAGAGCATGTCGGGTAATGCGGGAAATATTTTACAAAATATTTGGCATGGGATTTGATGAATGTGTCAGACATGTAAGGAAGTACATTGATAACACACAGGAAAATGGAATCATCTCTTTAAATGGATTCAAGGTAGTTTTTGGTGGAGTTGTTAGAATGGAATTTTAAAGAGTGAAAGCACTACCAGAAGTTGCCAAGAATATTCAAAACAGAAGAAACAATATAAGAAAGACAAGATGGCATGAAAAATGGAGGCATTCCTAAAGAAGTCTAAGTAGCTCCTTTTCTGCACAATCAATACAAGAGGCATAAAGAAGAACATTGGGGAATGAGGTAGAGAGGTAGGTGAAACCAAGCTGTCTTTCACAAAGCTCCTAAGAAGTACTTTTTAACCTGACTTGAAAAAAAAATTCATCGAGGGCCTTAAAAATTCCATGTGCTCATTACTATAACATACTGTCAAAAGAAGATACATATTGAAAAGGCTCAGGTAGAAACACAAATTGTGTAATTAGATGTAGTTAGGACAAAAGCAAGTCCCAGCAGTTCTTGGGACTCAGGAATATGTGCATATTTAGAGCATAAGAGTCACAAAAGCTGAAGATGCTACCCCCTGGGACATCAACACTGACTCTACAAGGGTTCAAACAAACAACAACCAAAAAAAAAAAAATGCTGAGCTTTGACTTCACCATCCCTGGTTCCTGCTACAACCAAACAGCTAAACACAGTCCATTGTATGTCCATTGTATGTCCATTGTAACTCCACAAGCCTTGATTGAGCCATGCGTCAGGTCTTGTTTCAGGTTCTGGGAATAAAATAGTATACAGAAAAATATTCCTGCCTCATGGGGCATTCATTCTAGTGAGAAGAGATAAAACATCATACAGACAAACAAGAACATCAGGGGATAAGTGTTAACAGAGAAAAAAATGAAACATGGAAAAGGGCTAGAAAGTGTGGGAATGGGTAGAAGGATTGATGCCATTTATAGAAAATATTCAGGAAAGGACCCTCCAAGAAGATGACATTTGCAGGAAGACCCGTGGAAAATAGAAGAATGCACTGTGAAGCTGCCAGGAGGAAGAGCATCAGGGTGGATGGGACAGGGAATCAGTCTGGAGATTTGCGTGGCCAGAAAAATGAGTTCAAGAGGTAGCAGGACCAGTGTAGACAGGACCTCAGAGGAAGGGTGGCCACATAGTCTGGTTTGCCTGGACAGTTTGTATTTGTGGCTATTTTCCAGATAAGATCATTCTTAGGACCCTCTTTCTTTCCCCAAATCATTCTATTTTGAATAATAAATTATATGACCACCTTATTTACAGGTGGCTTTAAGAGCTTTGGCCTTGAATCTGAATATGATGGGAAGGCCTTGGAGGATTCTAAGTGGAGGGGTGTCTTGATCCAATTTATTTTACTACCTTTCTAAAGAATCACTCCAGTTTCTGGGTTGAAGATAGAAACAAGGAGACGAGTGCAAAAACTGTCAAAATAATTCAACCAGGAGAAGAAGATGGCTTGGGCCAGGTTGTTATTGGAAAGACAGAAGTGGCAGAGTCTGATTCTGTTTTGACAGTTGAACTCATAGGATTTGCTGATAGATCAGACGTAGGATACGAAATTATTATGAGAGAAACTCATCTACATTCTAAACGTGTCTCTTGTCTTCTTGGTGCTTATGTTTGGCTTTGCCTTTTTTGAACAGGATCATTTTTGTTTTATTTTTAATTTAAAAGGCATTTCAAATTTACAGAAAAAATGCAAGGTTAGTAAAAAGAATGTCTAAAAAATCCCTCACCCTTTTCCTCTAATAACAGCTCTAAGGTTTTCAGCCTAAATACCTGGAAGTTGCTAACCTATTTCTTGCATAGAAATTGAGAACTCTTATTACCTAAAGGAAAGCTTCCCCAAGTTTGAAAGTTCACAAAAAGTTAGCAATTATTTTTGACTCTTCTGTTCCACCCCCAAGAATCTAGTTCTAAGCATGGAATGGTTTAATAGAAGCAAAAACAGAAATTGTTAGAATCCTAACAGCATTATAGGAGGGAAGAAAATGAAAATGACAGGAATATGCCTCCTTAGGGAGAAAGTTTTATAAATTATGGCATGGTGATAAGATACAAAATAACAGGTCTTCAAGACTAAAATCATTTAGAACTGTGGAAAATTAGATACTTGATAGGTTAAAATAGAACATTAAGAGCAAAATGTATGGTTGCAATATTATAAAAATGTCTATGTGTATGACACACAAAATAAAAAAAATCCCAAAATATTCATTGTGCAAAGATGGTAGACTATTGCATCACCTGATTTTTTAAATGCTAATTTTTCCTTTCTTTTTTTAAATGACAACAGAAAGAGGAGGGGTTTGGCTCAGGGAAAGACTTCCTACATTGGTTCAGTAAGCCAATTCCCTACTTTTCCTCCTTTTAAAACATCTTTCCTCACTCATCTCCTGACCTTGCCAGTTCATGGAATGAGAATGAAGAAACAGGGAATGGAAGAGAGAGGTGGGACACAAAGGAGAAGAAGTGGAAACCATTGATGTCTCCTTTAAAATGTCCCTCACATTCAGGGGAGCACACATTTGCCCTGCTTCCATGGTGCCACCCTCTCCCAAACCACTCTCAGGCTCATGGGTCTCTCCCTGCTTCTCCTACAACTGTCTGCCCACAATTCTTCTCCCAGCCTAACAGCCAAAGTCATTGTTTAAATACATGTCAGATTACATCACTCCTTGTTTTCACCTCCCCTATGCCCTGTGGTTTCCCTTTCTAAACCCCTTAGCGGGCTCTAAAACAGCAGTTCTCTGGCTGTCCCTAATACCATTTCTGGGGTCCATGCACATCACACAAGTTTCTTAATAGCACTGAGCCATCATGTGTCTTTTTCACATTCACTTTCCCACAAATGCACCCACTGAGGCAAAAGATACAAGCAACCAGTTGTCATCTATTCATCTCAGCATTAAGAAGACTTGCAAAAATGCGCAATGTACAACGCCAATGTTCTCACTACGTGTTTTTGGTTTGGGAAAATTGAGTTACTTTTATTAAAAAGCATATTGTTGTTCATTTAAAACAAATGAATAAATAAATATTCTTAACATTGTCAGTTTGATTTCCAATATGGTCAATATTGATAGATGCAATCCCCATAAACAAAAGCTCTTTGGGATACTCAGTAATCTTGAAGAGCACAGCGGGATCCTATGGGTGAAAAGTTTGGAAGCCACTGGTGTAAGAAGAAGGTCTTATATGGTCTGCCCTTGGGTATTTATTCCCTTGGTTTACTATGCTGAGGCTGCCCTGACACTCTTTCTTGCTCGCTCTCGCTCTCTCTAGTATGCCAAGCATCTTCTGTTTTCTACCTCCCCACTTCCTTGGTCCTCTTTCTGCATATCTCACACACTGATCTTTGTGTGGTGGCTTTTTCTCACCATCCAGACATCAACTCAAGTGTCCTCCCCTTGGGTGCCTCTCCTGACTGCTGAATCTTAGGTGTACCTCCATGACTCTCTATCATATGACTCAGTTGTATTTTTATCTTCATAATAACAGGCACCTGAAATAAATCCATATGTTTCTTGTCCGTCTCCTGTGATTAAGTGTGAACAACAGTAAGGAGTCATCTTGTTGGTTTTGCTTTCAACTGGATCCCAGCACCTGGATGAAGGCTCAGCACAGAAACGATGCCTACGACGTATTCGTGGAATGAAAGAAGGAGTTGCATTTCTTCCAGCCTCTGCCCTTCCTCCTCAGAACAGGTCATCCTCACCTCACACATGCATCCCTGAATACCTGCCTTGGCTGACTTCCCAGCCACAGCACCCAATTCGCCAATGGAGCTTGACCACCAAGCTCACGATTCTTCACCCACCTGTAATGTCACCCTATTTTGTGTTGCAACAAATTTGCAGAATGCTTGGCACAACCTGACTCCCTCATCTTGTCCAACTCGACTTCCTCCTGTTCCTCCACACACCTCTCCTCTATGTGGGCCAGCACCTTCAGTCTCCGCAAAGTGCTACGCACGCTCACCACTCTCTCGCCACAGTGGCACCCATGGTCCTCTTTCCCAAGATGATGCTCCACTTGCTCCAATGGTACCCATCCTTCAAGCCCAACTCATGTGAGCTCTTCTGTTGGGCCACTCAGGCCACTCCCAGCATGATAGATGTCCCTTTACTTTGTACCATACGACTTAGCACAAGGATAGGATCTCAGTCTTATCACTTTTGTTAGGGTCTATCTGGAACAAAGATTCTGAGTCTCAGCAGGGAAAGGAAAGCCAGGATTGATTAGTGATGTCTGCCTGGAAGGAGGGAGAAGGATTTAGCTATCGCTAATGGCTTCCTGAGCATCAGTCCATATAATCTCATGTGTCTTTGGCTAATATATTACACCAGTCCCAACATCCAGTCTGTTCTTAGTACAGGGACATGAAATGACTTGAATCCTGAAGTTAGGATACGTTCTGATTGGCTCCTCCAACTCCCTCCTAGCTTTAAGTCAAAGCCCAGCAGAGCCCTCTGATCAGCTTCACCCAACCACTCTTCCACCCCCTCCATACCCACCGACAATGGGAGAAATAATTCTAGACCCCAGGCCTTGGTTGCCTCACTTTTCTTTCCTCCCAGGCCAGACTGGCAGAAATGTCATTTCCAGCTCCACTAGAAATCATATTTGTCCCTTTGATGCCCTAATAGAGATATTCATTTGTGTCTACTCATCACTGAAATGGCCATCTAAATGGCAATGTTTCCAAGACTGAAGTGTGTTTCTACACTCCAACCTTACTATACTTTGTGCCCAGGATAGAACTGAGGTCCAAGTAGGTGCTTAGCATGGGTGGAATAAAAAAAGAGAAGAAGGAAGCTACTTTCTTATGACTTTAAGTTTACAATCCATTTTATCCTAGCACCAAGGGGAGCATGGTGATTCTGGAATAGTCTGTCATCCATAGCAAATTCCATCTGCCATGTTTCCAAACACACTTACGATGCCTTCTAGATTCCTAATAGCAGCAATCACTTTAGCCTGGAGATGTCATTAGAGGTCAAAGCCAGAAATACAAATAATTATTTAAGTGACAAAGTATCAGGAAAGTTCTCTGACTGCTCCGTTAGACCAGAAGTCTGTATCAACCTAATTTTTCTTTTAAATCTGGAAAAACTCAATACCTCGGTGTAAGTTCCATAACCTGACTTTTTGAACCTGACCACTCATTTATCCTGTCTGGATTCAGCTCCCTCATCTGTAAATGCAGAGAGGAGTGGGAGACATGCATTTAAGTCTTCTGCCTGCTTTAAAGTCCATGATTCATCATCTAAATTGATATTTGAAGTATTGAATCTGCAAAATGAAATTATTTCAATTAATATTTAATACAGAAAGTATTTCGTGATGAAGGGCCTCGCTTGAATTTGAAACATTTGGAGGAAGCATTTGGCTATTTTAGAGTGTGTACTTTAATCAGCCTACCTACCTACCCTTTTGGAAAACAGTTTATAATTGCAGAATTGGGGAGATTAGATTTGATCGCAGTCCCAACTGTCACTCATTCTATTCTTTGCCAGTGCAGAATGGCTTTTTACAATTTAACTCTCTCCTCGTTTCAAATGTGGTTTCAAAGCCAGCAGAGTCAGAGCTGCCCCTGCAGTTGGAGATTTTGTTTATCAAATGATTTGACCTTAAATGTCCCTCCATTTGCTCCTGTCAGTATCCCCAGTGTCTGCCTCTGCCTTCTTCAAGCGCTTATAATCAAGCCAGCCTGCATGACCACCCTGCTCTCTCTCTGAAACTTACTCCAAGTGATGCCCTCTCCTGAGCACTCAGGGTGCATGATTTCTCCCGATTGTAACAGGCTACCTTCCTTAGGAAACAAACCCGGGATGCTCCAGTCTTCTCTTCTAAAAGATAAGCCGATCACATGACACTTTCTTGAAGGTATCATGCCTGTATCCTCTTGCAGTTTCCTCTGCCCAAAACACTTCCCAATGGCTGGCATTGTTAAATTCTTGTCTCTCAATTGCAGCCCACATGTTCCTGTCTCCATGAGGCCTTCACTGGTCCCCACCTCTCCCAC
This sequence comes from Carlito syrichta, assembly GCF_000164805.1. Lineage (NCBI taxonomy): Eukaryota > Metazoa > Chordata > Mammalia > Primates > Tarsiidae > Carlito > Carlito syrichta. The sequence continues at coordinate 480,725 of NW_007001070.1, forward strand.
AACTGCCATCCACCTTGATGACCTGATACGCTTCCAAAATAATACACTTTAGCAATGACATCATGCCTGAAGTTGCTTCTTCAGTCTCTACCGTCTGTCCTAGAAGAAACCGCAGAAGGTCAGGGACTACGTTTATCTTATTCATCAGCTCACCAGGGTCCTGATAATCTGACACTTGTGCCTGGCACAAGGGGGTCTCAGTAAATACTGCTTGAATGAATGAATAGGAGACAGGAAGGAGAGAAAGAGAGGAGAAGAGACAGAGAATGAGTGGGTCTTGCATCATCTTACAGAGTCACTTTCCCCTCTGGCTTTGACCACGGCGGCTTTCACAACTACCATGATGTTCCTCGCGGGGGAGGCCAGATGGCATTGTGTGGCAAGACCTCGGTTTAAATTCAAGTCCCGCCCCTTGCTAACTCTGGGACTTGAACAAGTTGTCTGGCCTGGCTAAACCTGACCCTCTCTCTAGAATACACTTTGCAAGGTTACGGGAGGATAAAATGAGATCATGTCTTCAAAGGTGCGTGAGGGCTGCTCAATAAATATTAATGTCTTTCCATCTTCACTCTCCTCAGTTCCCACCTGAGTGTGCCCCTCTCACACTTTGGTCAAGTGTGGACAAACGCATCTCTTCTCGGTTCTCCTCGGCACCTCCGACACAGACTGGCACTTTCCTAACTGCTGAGGGAGAAACAGAAAGGTGATTAAATCCAGTGACACGTGGCTGTATCAAAGTAGCATAGCTTCCTCAGAAGTGGGATTAGCTTCCATGACAGTCACTTCTTTTCAGACTCAGAGGCCCTGCTGCAATCTGAATGGGATCCCAGAGAGAAGGAGATTCTATGGGGCACACTATTTTTCTTTCATTCATCTATCCATGTATTCAGGAACCACTGGTTTTGACCTAATTATCAGGGAATTAGTGCCGACCCCCTAGCCTGTGGAACACGCAGTATTTTATACAAAAGGGAGAAAACACAGCTTGGAGATTTTTAATGACCCAGGAGGAAAGGGAGGGTAAAATTGTGTTGCTCGCATTAGGAAGGTAAGGTCACCAGATTTTCTTTGGAGTGGGGGACGGGAGCAGGAAACCCAGTTAAACTGGAAAAACAGCACTCATTGCTCTTTCTTCCTTTTCTCTTTTTGAAAAAAGCTAAAATCAGGACATTAAATGTCCTGACAAAGTCGATATAAGATGTAAGTCAAAATCATTAAGTACAGGACATGTCCTCTACATACGGAAGGCCGGGTAAACGTATCCCAAAGCAAGTGGCTCATAATTAAAGGGCACGGTCTCCGCTTAACATGGGGTTTGAGAGGAGCTTGGATCGAGGGAGGAGACTTTGACCCACTGCCAGACAAGTCTGATGCAGAGGGCACCAGGGACAGACTGTACAGGAAGCCCGGAGGGAAGTGAGGACAGTGGGAAAGGGTGGTCCCAGGTCCCAGACTTGGAGCTGGCAGGACCAAAGCAGAAGGTCAGCAGGCTGGGAAGAGAAGGGAAAATCTGCGGGACCAGGGGGTGGGGGTGAGGAAGGATCCCAGCTGCCCTGCAAAGGGTGGCATTCAAAATATTTAGCAGCAGGTGGGCAGACACCAAGCTCCCAGAATGGATGCCATCCCAGGGGCTCCAAACTATGCCAGACATTTGATCTTTGCTGCTGGACTTTAGAGAGGCTCAGGAGGTCCTGGAGAGGGTCTAAGGAGCCCGGGTGCCCATGTGGGGGTCATTCAAGGGGATAATGACTGGACCACTTACCCCTGGAGAACAAGTATCTCTACAACCAGTATTGTGATGTCACTGTGCACTCGAGAATATCAGACCCGCCCCAGTCAGTTCCCAGAGACCATCTACCCACAAGGCTCAGGTACGGACTCTGGTACTTATGCTGAGCCCTGCTAGGTGCTTCCTGGGGCTGACTATTAAACATGTGTGGCGGTTAGTTGAGCTGACTTTTGGACAGACATCTGCTATCTCCCAGAACTAAGGGAGAGGCTGGGGTGGGTGCCAGAAAAACGTGCATGAAACTCCCCACCTCATGCATCTCACATGACCTCTCCACTTGGCAGGGATGAAAACATCCTCCTCCTGGCTTAGAAGCTATAAGAGGAAGGAGACTGAGGGAAGTAAACACAATGATCATATCAGAAATCATGGAAAATAACATCCCAGTAGAGGAGTTTAAGCAACATTGTTGGCCACTTGTTTATTCAACATGTATGTGCTCCTAGCTCCTATCCAGTGATCATGAGACAATATTTAAAATAAAAATCAATGCTGGCTCTCATTTCTTGAAGGTTTCCTTTGCACATTTCTGTGCTATGAACTTGACACACATGTCCTCATTTAATCTTCAGAACTTCTCTGCAAGGTGATATTGCCGTGTTCATTTTTACAGAGGAGTTATCAGAGATTCAAATAGTTTAAGTAACCCGCCCCCAAAATGCCCTCCTGGCAAGTGGCAGAGCCAGGACTTGAACCCAGGTTCACCTGACTCCAAAGATCCCATCTCAAAAGAACTTGTCTTCTCACAAGGATGGAAGACTCAGAAAGAAACAGTGTTGAGGGGTGAGGGATTTGGCAGAGGGAACATAGAGCCCTCAAAGGTGACCCCTGGTCCCACCTTGGAGTATCAAGAATAGCTTCCCAGCACACTACAGAGAAGGGGATTTACCTAAGACTCAATCCTGATTGATTGTCAAATCATTCCAAAATAAGTAAGTCAGCAACTACATACACTGACTAATTTCTTTAACTATACCAGAGGCAAAGCCCTTAAGAAATGATTACACCATCGGAGAATTTCAACAAATTGCCAGCAAGACAAGGTAATGGGAAAATGTAAATCTCAATGAACAGCTTAAAAGTATAATAGGGCAGTGGTGAGCTTCCCAATCATTATCATACATCCTGTCAGGGTGACGGATGCCACAGAATATAATTCTGCTGAAATACCATCTGTCTTGTCAAAAAGACAAGTTGTAGTTGCCATCAGGTGGCCGAGTGCTGCCTGACATTCCAAAGGAAAGAAAGTAGATGGTAATTCTTAGGAATAATAAGAATGGCGTCGGCTTCTGAGACATAAATAGTTGCTAAGTGCAGGGCCCATCCTAGAGTGCAGCTCTTGGGTTTGACTGGCTTCCCAGTCACCAGAAGGAGATAGCCTGAAAAGCAGATGGTAAAGGCCGGACATGATGGGCTCTCATGCTGGTAATCCTAGCACTTTGGGAGGCCGAGGCAGGAAGATTGTTTGAGCACAGGAGTTTGAGATCAGCCTAGACAACATAGTGAGACTTGTCTCTACAAAAATAAAAATAAAGAATTAGCTAGGCATGGTGGCCTGCGCCTATAGTCCCAGGTAACTCGGGAGGCTGAGGTGGGAGGATCTTTTGAGACTAGGAGGTTGAGGCTGCGGTGAGCTAAGGTCAAGCCACTGCACTCCAGCCTCATAGACAGAGTGAGACTCCCGACTCAAAAATAAATAACTAAAAATGAAAAACAGATGTAAGCATCTGGCTGCTGTCAGTGACTGTTGGTCAGGAGACAGCAGACTAGAGTACACACCAGGAGGGGTCTCCGATATAGAACTTGTCATTCCAGCTCTCCTGCTAGATGGCAGGGTGATCTCAGGCAATTTCCTTAACCTTCTGGATTCACCCTGCCTCTCTAAAGGTATCCAGTACCAAGGTAATGGAAAAATGTAAATCTCAATGAACAGCTTAAAGTCTTGAGTACCAAGACTTCATCTCTAACACTCTTTCTGTCTCTAAGCCATAAACTCTTCACAAGGCGAAATTCAGGATCAGTGGTAGTCATTCCCCTAAGAGAGAAACTAGGAAAACCCTCAGTCCTTTGCTTTGAGATGGTCCCTTGAAAGTAATCCTTCCTTTGAGGAGACTGATTAATGACAAAGAATGTATTTTCCACTCTTTTCTCACAAACCCAAAAGGACTGGTCAAAACAACATGGCATCCTATATCACCTTCTACCATGTCCCACTTTCCTTAATACTAAATAAAATTATGTAAATAATTTCACCACCAAGTCTGCTCAATAAATATTACTTCTTCCTGCTGTCTCTAAGGGTATTGGGTGTCTGATAGTCAACTGCCTTGTTGGACTTCTCTTTTATAAGTAAAGATTCTCCAATCCCTGGCTAAAATTATAACTGGAAATACGTGGAAATTGTTCCTGACCAGAGATCTCTGCTCAGCTAGAGAGACCGACTGTGCCGATGACTTTCAGAGGCTGGTCAACCGCTGATCTCCTACAAGACTTGCACTCTTCATCCCTTCCTGAGTTCCAAAAGTTTTAAGAAATAGAGCCAAGAGTAAATCTGAAATCTTTCCACAAGTCCCCATCACAACTGATAGAGGCTAGATTGGAGGACATTGTCCATGTGTTATAAGCCGTCTTGGCCTGCTGGCTCCTCCCCCAAAGTAGGCAGACACCCACTTATGCAGAAGTCAGTCCTCCCCCAAGAAGAAGGAGGAACACTGGAGGCATGTTCTCTTTAGTCTAAGAGAAAGGAGAACAGAGCACAGTCAGGAAGATTCAGTGATTGTTTCCAAGTTTACAATCAATCAAAACATTCCATCACCCCAAATATGGAATGGTAAAGATTCTGAGAGGCTAGAACTGCGCCTCCCTCTCAATAAAAACCAGGAGTGGGAAAAATGTCTTCCTCTCGTTTAGGAATGGCAGTCCATCTAGAAAATCACGGGAAAAAAATGTACAGACAAATTAAAAACCAATTGCAGTTACACAAGGAAGGAGGAGTCCAGACAATGGAAACGAAGCCCTGATCACATGGAAGCAGTGAAGATTATACGCTCACCCTTTCAAACTCTGAATTTCTAAACATGTGCCCTTCACATACAAAAAGAAGGAAGTCTCAGGGGAAAGGTCTGGACACTTTGAGGAGTAGGGCTTGGGCGAATTTGCTGTGGCTAGCGAAATGGAGTGTGTCAGACAAAGGGAAATGATGTCCACTGGGTTGATCACTCGGCCAAAAAATTGCTTGACCCAACCCAAGTAGGGTGGCAGCCCCACAGCCCAGAAGGGGACCAGCTTCTAATTACAAGAGCTCTCTGGAGAAGTGCTTCCAACAGTACTTTTGAGTTGTTAGTGGATTGGGTTTCAATTAAGTCGATAAAGCCTCTGGGGTTAACTGTCTACAAGATATTGCTCTACGATTATCATGCGCAGAAAAGTGTTTATTATCAACTTTCTCTTGCTTTGGCTTAATTATTTAAGCACTTGTGATTCAGTAGTGTCTTTCTGCCTCCCCAGAAACCCATCTGAGAAAGGAATTGGCAAGCATTTCACGGGGGCCAGACCATTTCTAATGCACAAGTGAAACAAATGAAAAATGGATTTATTTCTCCATTATAATCGGGAGGAACACAATATATCCAGTCAATCAATGTGCACTTAGCTTAGAACAGTGAGGCCACTGCGTATTGAGTGCTTAGCATGTGTCAGGTTCCAGTTAAGTGCTTTGTGAACATCATCTCATTTAATCTGTATACATTTCTTGCAACGTAAGCACTGATATTCTCATGTTTAGATGCAAACAGATGTCAAGTCAGTAAGAAAAAGAGATGGGATTCAAAGTTAGCTCTTTTGGTGTTATGGGTTGAATTGTGTTCCCTCCCCTGAAAAGAAAAAAATCATATGTTGAAGTCCTATCCTCCAGTACCTCAGAATGTGACCTTATTTAGCAGCAAGTTTATTACAGGTGCCAGATTAAGGTGTGGTCACACTGAGTAGGGTGTATCCCTAAGCCAGTATGACTGGTCTCCTTCTCAAATGGGGAGATTTGGACATAAATGTGTACAAAGAGAGACAGTCACGGGACGATGAAGGTAGAGATCAAGGTGATGCTTCTACAAACCAAGACATGTCAAAGATGGCCGACAAACTACCGGAAGCCAGGAAAAAGGCCTAGAACATTCTTTGTCATAGTCCTCGGAAGGAGCTAGCCCGGCTGACACCTTGCTTGTAGACTTCTATCCTCCAGAACTATGAGACAACATATTTCTGTTGCTGAAGCCACCCAGCTTGTGTATCTTTGTTACAGTAGCCCTAGCAAGCAATGATTGTTAGGTTTCAAAAAGCTATGCCTTGTCTTTCCATGGGGTCACGTGGTCTAGGGGGGCCAAATTGAACCCATCCACCTGTTTGGATGCCCTAGTATCAACCTTTACTGGAGTATTAATTGACATTGTGGGGATTCCTATAACTGTACGTCTCGATGCTGTGGCTTCCTTCCTTGAAACCCCACCCTCCCCTGACTGGGATCCCTGTCCCACCTGCCTAATGCTTCTGAGAAATCCACATTGCTTCGCTCTTTGGGTTAGTGGGCAATGTGTTAGTCATTCAGTCACTTGAAAAATATGATTACTGAGTACTTCTTTGTTCCTACTAGTTTCTCATGGAGCTCACAGCATGATGTCAAGAAAATTGTTACACCTGGAATGATGACAAGTATATTATAAAAGTTACCAACATCCAGACTGATCTTCTGCTTTAAACCTTACTGTGATTTTTTAAAACAATCAATAAGATAGATATTTCAGAATACCAGAAGACAGAGGCCAAATGATTATTAACTTGTTTTCTTTACTCTGTATTCAAGACAATGATAAGCAATATTTGGTAATTATCTATACTGCTTTTGAGAACTCTGTGGGGAGATTTTTGTCTCTTTTCAAATATCCAAGCAGCTCCAAACTTGCTCTTCAGGAATACAAGTTTCCCAAACCAATGCTGTCCTTCCCCCATTAGTAACTAGAAAACAGGACAAAATAGTAAAATAATTGTTTTAAGTTGTTGAGCAGTAGATAGTGCCTAAGTGTGATCTGTGAAGAAAGGAGAAGAACTGAGGTGAGACCCATGCTTGCCCTCATTTTATCTTTTTTTTTTTTGTCAGGGTCTCACTTCGTCACCCAATCCCGGCTGTCACAGTCTCAACCTCCTGGACACAGGCGATCCTCCTGCCTCAGTCTTCTGAATAGCTGGGACCACAGGTGCATGCCATCATACCTGGCTATTTTTTTGATTTATTATAAGGATGAGGTCTCACCATGTTGCCCAGGCTGGTCTCACTCCTGGGCTCAAGCAATCCTTCCATCTTGGCCTCCCAGTATGCTCCCAGGTGTGAGCCACTGCTCCCAGCATCCTCATTTTCGAACTGGGAGCATTTTCCAGAACTGTGTTGTAGGGAGCAGGAGTCACAGCAGAACTAGGCAGCCTTCTTGAGTTAAGGAGACAGAAATCAGAAGTAGAATAAAGCAGGAGAGAAATTTAAAAATATTTTTAACTGAGTAATAAAGAAAATTCAAATGAATTAAGATTTGGGGATGTGTCTGAGGTGACACTTAGAGGGAAATGTGCAGTTTGTAATGCTTACATTGTAAGATAAAATAGGTGTAAAATAAATTATATAAACTTCCACCTTAAGAAGTTAGAAAAAGGCCGGGCGCGATGGTTCACGTCTATAATCCCAGCACTTTGGGAGGCCGAATTGAGAGGATTGCCTGAGCCCATCGGTTTGAGACCAGCCTGGGCCACTTGGTGAGACCCCCCATCTCTATAATAAATCAAAAAATTATCTGGGCATGGTGGCGTGTGCCTGTAGTTCTAACTATTTGGAAGGCTGAGGTGGAAGGATGGCCTGAGCCCAGCAGGTCGAGTCTGTGGTGGCCAAGAATGTGCCACTGCCCTCCATCCTGGGTGACAGAGTGAGACTTCTACTCAAAAAAAAAAGAGTAAATTAAACCCAATATAATTGAATAAAAATGCATTTATAAAATTTTTTAAATGTATTTAGTAAATAAAAAACTCTAATTTTATAACAATGTTTGATACTACTTAGAGAAACTGGAAAGAGCTATAGATTTTTTCAGAAATTATTTGTACTATTTGATTATTAAACACTGTATGTAATTTAATTATATGTTCATCCTTAAACTTTAAATATATATTTATTTGTCCATGCATGTTCATTTCCAACGGCTTACTAAATAGCTTCACTTTCATTTAGTCATCAACATTAATGATGTGCTGACTGTGTGCGACCTTTGCTAGGTGCCAAAAACATGTGTGTCACAAGTATCACTCCTGCCTTCAAATACAGTTTGTTATAACCCACCACAGGGGCAGACAAGGAAATAAAATACTACAATACAGTAAGAGTATGACTAGGTGCGGTTCCCTGGCAGTCTGAGGAGGGGGGAATGATTAAGGCTGGGGAATGTCATGAAGGAGAAAGAGTCTGCTTAGTCTGTTCCTTCTCCATGGAAGGTTTGACTCCACGGTAGATATGAGAAGGGGTGGATCGAAGCACATTTGGAGATTAAAGATAGATAATGATCCATCGTTAGTGGATTGGTGGGGGCAGGAGCCTAAGAAAAGAGTGTGAGAAGGCCAGTGGTACAGATAGGGCCTGGTGCTGACATTTCTACCTTCTCTTTGGGGAATGCATCAGTCATCTCTTGAACCCATCATCCTCAACATGACCAAAAACAGTCCTTGGAAGGGGTTCTGAGCTCACCAAATTAAAGACACCAAAGAAAGAGCTATAGACATGTTTAAACCACCAAGGCAAAGGAGTGGATGTGCTGTTACGTTGAACTGAATTCAGGAAGATTGTTTTAGCACTGTTTTCCTTGATATCTGTGTTTAGGCAGTTCTAACAAGCTGTGATCACTTTATCTCTTTAAATGCTAGTTCATTCAAATAGCAGTTAAGTCCTAGGACATTTTATTTTTATTTATTAATTTTTATTTTTTGACTTAGTATCTCATTCTGCCACCCAGGTGGGAGTACAGTAGCACAATCACAGCTGCTGCAGCTTTGACCGGTTGGGTTCAGGTGATCCTTCCTCTTCAGCCTTGCAAGTAGCTGGGACTACAGGCATGCACCACCATACTTAACTATTTTTTTGATTTATTGTAGAGAGAAGGACTTGCCATGTTGCCCGGGTTGGTCTCGAGCAATCTTCTCGCCTTGGCCTCCCAAAGTGCTGGGACTACAGGTGTGCACCAGTACGAACCCAGTTTATTTCATTTTTTAAAATTTATTGTAGAGAGAAGGACTCACCATGTTGCCTAGACTGGTCTTAAACTACTGGGCTCAGGCAGTCCTCTCACCTCAGCCTCCCAAAGTGCTGAAATTACAGGCATGAGCCCCACCCCAGCCCCTAGAACATGTTTATACCCAACAAAGATGTTAGGTACGTATAATTTTGTATACATAGTATTCTTAATTCTTGCCTGTGTTCATATCATTCCTAGCCAAGTCAGCAGACTACAGGTCTTTACTTCAGAAGGGTACTACATGGAAATAATTACTTTTGAAAGTACTGATTTGCAGGATCCACAAAAACAAATTGAACCCCTCAGTGAAGAGCTTTTCACTACTGTTTTTTTGGTTTTGTTTTTGTTTTCTGAGTTGGAGTCTCACTCTGTCACCCAGACTGGAATGCAGTGGCCGTTCCTGGCCACCACAGCCTCGACCTGCTGAGCTCCTGCGATCCTTCTGCCTCAGCCTTCCAAGTAGCTGGAACTACAGGCGTGCACTACCACGCCCGGCTAATTTTTTCATTTATTGTAGAGATGAGGTCTCGCCTACCCAGGTGGGTCTCTAACCCGCGGGCTCAGGCAATCCACTTACTCACTACTGTGAGTAAGGAGACCAGACATAACAATTTCCTTTCTTAAATAAAATACATATCCCAAGCAGGAATCCCACAGAACCGATTTTACAGACCAATTAATTTGGCCTTTAAAATATTCTTCTAGTAAGCAAATACAAACAAAATTATATGTTCCAGTTTAGGTTGAACTGAAAAACAAAAAGCAAATTTTCATGCACAAATTTCATTTTCAATTAAAATGGTCAATGAAGGGGCCACTTATGACAACATTTGCCTCACTCCACACTAATCACTTTCATTTTAAGACAATCCCCTGTGACATTTTAACCCTGAAAGAAAAAAAAATACATCTCCACTTAAAACATGATATGGGAAGTTCTGACCTGCAACATGTTTCTCTTTTGGCAAAAAGCACTTGCTGAAGCTAATTGTGACTGTGAAATTTGGGGAACAGGTTCATTTCAGTTCAGTTTGGGTCGGAGTCCAGAATAGTTAATGCTTTGAGTTTCTAAATTTTTGCTTCCTAGCCCAGGATGAAGTTCTATTTCCTTTCCTCCGGTTGAATAGCTGCCTACGGCAAGAGCTGTGAGCTGAGCAACATGACCATGATGAAAAAGAAAAAAAAAGAAATCTTCAGCACCACTTGGTGTGTGGGCACCCACCACACCCAGACGGCAACATGGCTGGGCTGCAGGAGAAGGTGCTGAGGGTCTTACAAGGCAGCACTCATTATGTCCCTCTTGGCCAATATTTTGTCTCTCCCAAATAGTAGCCACGAGTCCCTTTGCCAACACTGTCTGCCTTGTGATTGAGGTTAATTACCACGCTATCACTCAGATGTCTGGTTTTGGATCTGATTTGGGTAAAACAAATTCGGGGCAGCCCAGATTGATTAAATAAATGATTCCATGATGAACCACCTCTGTATTTCAAAAGTGCATTCCCACGCCAGCTTTACCTGTCGAGGGATAAACATGGGCATGGACGCACAGCTACATTTAATCACGGCATATTGTCAGTAGTCCCAAACAGCCAGCTGCAATGATAAAAGCTTACCTCTGCAATAGGGATTACAGCAAAATGTATTTCAAAGCTGAATCAAGATGGAAATTGCCAATTACAAAATGCATTTGGTTGGCCCGCCTGAATACTGATGCCAATGACCAGACTGAGGACCATCAGTCCCTGTGGACTCTTAGAACCAAAACCAACCCGCAAACCCACTCCCGCGTTCCTGGCTTCTTCATGAGAACACAAGGGTGGAGAAACATCTCATCGGTCATCTGCTTCCTCACAATTTCTTCGCATTAGATAAACAGGAGAATGTTCCTTGGCATTTTTCAATAATATCTGGCTGACTGAGCAAGAGCTTTATAAACTGAAGTTGGAAGTGGCTGTTTTTTATTTTAGTGTATTTTATTTTAATTTTAGTTTAAGTCTCACTGAGTTGCCCAGTCTGAAGCGCAGTGACATGATCATGACTCACCGAAGTCTCAACCCTCTTCCACCTCAGCCTCTCAAGTAGCTGGGACTACAGGCATGTGCCACCCCACCAGCTAATTCTTTTTTTTTTTAATGTTTTGTAGAGACAGGTCTTGCTGTGTTGCCCAGGTTGGTCTCAAACTACTGGGCTCAAGTGACTCCCCTGTCTTAGTCTCCTAAAGTGCTGGATTACAGGCATGAGCCACCGCCTGTAAAATATAATATATTTTAACGAATATATTATACTTAATATGAAATGAGTTTGATCAATAAAACTTGGCTTACCGCTTAGTTACTGCTGACTCAGTGGCCTGTTAGGGAAATAAATTAACCAGCAGCCCCTTTTCTTTCTTAAAGCTAATTATTTTTCTCAACAGATGAGTAGAAGAGTTTTTAAAAATTGGTCTCAATTAAATGTTCTGCTGGTGATACTGTGTCATAGAATTTTGGATTAAGGACCCTATATGGGTAGGCGAGGTGGCTCATGCCTGTAATCTCAGCACTTTGGGAGGCCAAAGCAGGAAGATGGCTTGAACCCAGGAATTCAAGACCAGCCTAGACAACATAGTGAGACCTTGTCTCTACAAAAAGTAAAATAAAATAATAGCCAGGTGTGGTAGCGCACACCTGCCATCCCAGATACTCAGGAGGCTGAGGTGGAAGGGATCACCTGAGACCAGGAGGTCGATGCTGCAGTGAGCCATGATTGTGCCACTGCACTCCAGCCTGGGCAACACAGTGAGACCCTGACTCAAAAAAAGTCCTACAAATATAGAGACAACAAAGAATTTAAAAGCAATAGAATATCCAGAGTCTGATATGAGACATTCCAACATTTTAAGCAAAGTATCAATAATTAAGTGCATGACTCTTTTTCCTCTTTTAAATAGGCATGAAAGGAGGGTTCAGAAATATCTTTTGGAGCAATTAAACCCACGTGTTCTGTGTTTTTGACCTGTCAGAATATAGCTTCAGGTTACTAAGTGCAAAAAACCCTCAAGGTTCTAAATGTCATGTGTTCTTTATCCGATTACCTTCACATCCTTGTAGCTACACAGATTCAAAGTTTTTATAGGACTTTAGAAGTATTAACTATATAAGGGCTGTCAAAGTGGGGTAGAAGGAGGCAGTTTTTTTTTTTTTTTTTTGCCTGTGACGTTCCCAGTACAGTTCAGAAAAGTGGTAAAATGTAGAGTTTCTTCATGAGGGCAAGATTCCTGTGCTTAGAATTCTAGAAGCTGGTCTTCAGAGATCAAATATAAGAGTGAGCTGTATCACATCCTGTCTTACTTTGACTGAGCCAAGCAGAAACATCCAGAATATTGCCATCTAACTATTCCCTTCCTGAACTTCTCAGGACCTGGTATATAAGGACCCAGTCTGGCCCAACACCCAGAAAGTGTGCATCTTCAGGGAGCTGGTATACAAGACAGTGTGAGTGCCTGGCTGTCTGCCTGGCTCACCACGCAGACTCTCTGGACACGTATCCAGTGGCCACCAAGTGTCACTGTGGCAAGTGACAGTGACAGCACTGACTGCACCGTGCAAGGCCTGGGGCCCAGCTACTGCTTCTTTGAGGGAATGAAAGAATAAAGAACAGTGGACATTTCAGGCCACCTACCCTTGTCCGGAGGGACCAAGAAAGTCACAAAGTCTGTGTGTGTGTGTGACGTGTCCAGGGCGCAAACCACAGGAGATTGTCAGACCCTAGGGATCCCTGCTCTACTGGCAGAGGGGGTGCTCCAGAAATTGAGTGTTGGGGCCAGGACCCATCACCACTCAGCCCTACATCCCTAGGCCTGGTCTCTGTCAGTTTCACTGAACCTGAATTCATGAACTGTAAGTTGTTACCCATTTGTCATAGACATAGAGGTACTCTGGAGCAGGGGTCCCCAATCCCCTGGGCCATGGACTAGATCAGGGCCTGTTAGGAACAAGGCCACACACCAGGAGGTGAGCGGTGGGTGAGTGAGCAAAGTTGCATCTGTATTTACAGCTGGTCCCCATCGCTGGCATTACTGCCTGAGCTCCACCTTCTGTCAGATCAGCAGAGACATTTAATTCTCATAGGAGTGTGAACCCTACTGTGAACTGTGCATTCACAGGATCTAGGTTGCACACTCCTTACGAAAATCTAACACCTGATGATCTGAGGTGGAGCAGAGACAGTAATGTTAGTGCTAGGGAGTGGCTGTAAATATAGATTAACATGAACAGTGTCTATCTTATCTTTTGTGGCATTCACTGTACTATATGTATTCACACATAAGCAGGCCCTGAACATTTATCATAACACTATAAGAAAGGGATTGGCAGTTGCGGGACACTGCAGGGGGAAGGGAGGCACACAACATCAATAAGGGTACTCCTAGTTCCGACTACCTGGAAGGCTGAAGCAGAAGGATCACCTGAGCCCAGCAGGTCGAGGCTGCAGTGGCCACGAGTGTGCACCTGTACTCCAACTTGGGCGACAGAGTGAGGCTCCAACTCAAAAAATAAAAATAAAAAAATAAGGGCACCCAAACTTTATCTGCATGGTGATCACTTATGTATCTAACCCTGAATTAGACCTCACATATTTAAAATAAAAATAATAATTTTAAAAAAAGCATGAGCAATGAGGTTTGACTACACAGAAACCATCATAAATCAATTGCTTGTAGACTCACATCAAAGCCCTGTCAGTGAGTGGCAAGTGTGTTGATGAACTTCAATTGAACAGATGCATCTGAGGGCAGACTTTAAGTCAGAATCTGACACTTATTTTAGTCCGCATGTGGCCCGCCCATTATTGTATTTGCCACTTCCATCCGTGCCTCTTTTTTGAAAATGGTGAGTTGTACAGTTATTTCATCATACACTACAATGCAATAATAAGAGAAATAAATTACACAATAAACGTTATGTACTTGACTCCTCCCAAAAATATCCTCCTCCCCTAACTCTCGTCTGTGGAAAAATTGTCTTCCTCAAAACCGGTCCTTTGTGTGCCAAAAATGCTGGGGACCATTCCTTTAGGGCAGGCCCTAGATTATACAGATGAGAAAACCTAACCTTTGGAGAAGGGGGTCTCAAAATAATGCCTTTAGACTCTAAGTCTCATGGTGTAATTATTGAGGAGGCGGTCAGGATAGAAGGGTGACGGACCCAAAGTCACTCATTTCACTAGTCTGCGGAGGCAGTGACATCAACTCCCCCTTGACTGTGCTTTCCTGGCAGAGAGGTTGTTGTTGGCCGGTGAGGGTGGGAGGGCTGCGAAGAAAGGTTGGTGAACCAAGAACCAGTGCACCCACTCAGGATTTGCTGCCAAAAATACCACGTTTCCACAACTTCTTCTACGTCAGGTTTGAAATAAGAGTCCAGGCAAGAGATGTTCATTTGGGTCTGGATATGCAACTGTAGAACCAATGAATATTTTTTTTTCCTGAATTGTTAGCCCCTGTATATTCCACTGTGGAAATAAATGTGATTAAGATCGTCAAGACTCCTGCAAAACTCCCTCTCAGGCAGATAGGGCACCCGTCACTCCGCCATCTGGGCCATAATCTCTCTCTGTTGGTTGGAGGGGAACCTTGAAGTCCATGTGACTACACTTCAGCAACTTAGCAGGCTGCATTTAACGCGGTTGCCAATGAACTTTTCAAGAAATAGTTCTCTTAAGAAGAGTTGGAAGTCTGGAGCAAATGACTGTACTTTCTGGGTCTTATCATGGCTAAGTGTTCTCCTGAAACTGTGATTTCTTTAGAAAGGGAACACAATGAAACTGCTTCTTGACTTAGATTGCTCCTAAAGATGTTAACCCCTTTTTACCACCACTTTGAAACATATTCACAGTTCAGAAATGTTCTTTACCAATGACATGACTAGATTTTTTTCACATTCTGGAACTACTTTTACGTGACAGTGACGTGTGTATTTTCATAATACCACTGGGAACATTATTAGAGATTTAACTTTTTTTTTTAATCAGGGTCTCACTTGTCACTCAGGCTGGAGTGCAGTGGCATGATCACGGCTCACTGCATCCTTGACCTCCTGGGCTCAGCCGATCCTTCCACCTCAGCTTCCCGAGTAGCCGGGACTATAGGTGTGCACCACCAAGCCAGGCTAATTTTTTTTTAAATTTTTTGTAGAGACAAGATCTTGTTATGTTGCCAGGCTGGTCTCGAACTCCTGGGCTCAAGCGATCCTCCCACCTTGGCCTCCCAAAGTGCTGGGATTACAGGTGTGAGCCACTGTGCCCAGCCGAGATCTACTTTTAAATGCTTCTGCAAACATTATCTGTGCTCAGTGTGCACAAGGAATAATAAGTAGGAATTTTGCTGGATTTTAGGGGCCTCGTTTGTCCCTCCGCTAAAATAAAACTACCAAAAACTGCTTCAGTGAAACTTTCTGCCATTTACTGAAGTCATCACTTCCTTATTTTATGTTCCCATCCCCCAATGTATATTAAATGTGATTTATTCTCAGAAAGTCCTTGGCATAGCTTCTCTGCCTGCAGCTCAGACTCGGCGGGAAGCCTTCCTTATAACCTTTAAAATCTAGTTAAGCACTAGAGCTAATATATTTTCCACCACAAGCATGTCAAGGATTATTCTTTCCAAATGATGTTTTTCCCCCTCCCTGTCCAATTTGAAATTCTCAAACTGAATACATATTAAATCAACAGGCTTCACTTCAGAATCATCTGCCCTGTCCTTCAAGAACAGATATGATTTTGTTTTTTGACTGCCCAAAGATACAAGGACAAAACAAAAGTTAAGTAGAGTCATGGAGCAGAAAGAGAACTGAAGACCCTCAAGTTCAATGTGGCCGTTTACTGGATGTTAACACCGAGACCTGAGATCATATGGACTGTTTGTGATAGCCTCAGAATTGGAACCCTGGACGTCTTGATTTTAGATTCTCTTCGGAGTCTTTCCCACTGCGTAGTGAAAATGCTTTGAGCCAAACTAGTTCATTTAAATGTAATTATCTGTGAAGGGCAGGTTATCACATATTCTCTACAACTTTCGTGTGCCAAAATCTAGGCCATAGCTCTGATGAACAAAATAATAAGATAGTGGCCTGTTGGATACAGAGTTTCATTGCTTCACGCACTTCTAGGTAAACCCTTAGCAGCTAATAGATACCATTAGTGGGTTAATTGAATTGGATTAACTTAAACTGAGCTGAGAATCGTTTTTCTCCCCCTGAAATTCCTATCAGGTTTTGTCTTCTGGAAACATCCAAAACAAGATTAATCTCTTTTCTGCGGCAACACCATTCCAGGAAGCAGAGCAGCTATGTTCTGGCTTCTAGCTTGAAGATTAGCAGTTCATTCAACTATTCTTTGAATAATCCAGTTTTCAGACAAGCTTCCACACAATTATGATCAATATCCCTTTGTGTGCTGAGAACTTATGTGAAATATGGGTATGTCCAAAGGGCAGAACAAACCCAGACTCGAGGCACTGAATAACTGCAGACCACAGGCCTGGGAGGGAGATCTTTGAAAGCAGAGAATGTTCCATCGCCGTGCCCTGAGCACCTGTCCCAGTGCCTGGCACACACTGGACTCTGGTAAGCCTTGTCTAGTCTTCCTAGTATTATTGTCCTTTGTATTGAGCCTGTGGTCAAATACCACTCCCTTTCACATAAGCTTTAATTACTATTACTAGTGAAGTTTGAAACCACTGAGGCAAAACATTTCACTTGTTTCAAAGTAAGCATTTTTTTTTTCACTCAGTGTTACTACCTGCCAACACAATTCAGTCAGCTTCTTGAGTTCAGGTTTTATATAACTTGTTCCTTCAATTTTGTTTTCACTTACAGAAATTGGGAAAAAAAAAATTCAAGTCAAGATCTTCACAAGAGAAAGTATTTACCCAAAGGAAAAGAGGTTGTTATATACAAAGACACCTGTACCCACATGTTCATTGCAGCCCAATTCATGATTGCAAAGATGTCGAACCATCTTAAATGCCCATCAACCGATCGGTGAATAATGAAAATGTGATGTGCGTACACTATGGAATACTATTCAGATATCAAAAAGGATGAAATCATGTCTTTTGCAGCAACGTGACTGGAAATGAAGAACATCATCCTAAGAGAACTAATGTTGGAACAGAACACCAAACACTGCATGTCCTCACTTATAAGTGGGAGCAAAACTCAGGATTTGCAAAGACATAAAGAATGGTATCATGGATACTGGAGACTCAGAAGGGAGAGGGTGGGAAGGGGTGGAGGAAAGAAAAATCACCCATCTGGTACAAGGTGCACAGGTGGGGGTGGGGGATACACTTTTAAAGTCCAGACTTCTTTGCCACTATACAATGCAACCTTGTAACCAAAAATGATAAGTATCCCCTAAAGCTAATGAAATAAAAATAAATGAATGAATTCAAAACCAAAAGACGGCCATTGCCTTGCTGAGCCATGATGTGGCCATGTGCTCTTTGAGCTATAGCCAGGTCATGTTTTCTTAAGCTTCGGCCCCCTCTCCTACCTTGGGGATGTGAATTTCCTCTTTCTCTCTTTCTTTAATTTACTTTCTAAATAAACTGGGTTTTTTAATCTTAAAAAAAAAAAACCGAAAGCCAACAACAACAGCAAAAAGGAAAACGTGAAAGATCAAATCTATGGAAATACCAATATTTTACCAATATGGATACAGAAACTTTGTTTAGATCCCAGGAATCACCCAGAGAGGTAGCCAAGAAATATATTGGCCTCAGAAAACCCAAGTGGCTAACAGGTAATACAGGAGATGACTTAGAGTACAGATATGAATTCAGATCCCAGCTTGGCTCTTTTCTGAACACTATTGGGCGAGCTCATGTTTTCATTTTAAAAACAGAGATAATATTTACAACTAACTCACAGTAACAGCTAGCATTTATATAGTAGCTACAATAAGCAAGGAATTATTGATTTATTAATTCATCTGCTCCTCGTATAGCCTTTGAAGTGGGCACTTAATTCTCACATAGCTCTTGAAATGTTATTAAGAAAATATATCTGTATATTATAATATAGATATTATTACTATCTCTATTTTATGGAAGAAA
Source organism: Carlito syrichta (assembly GCF_000164805.1). Classification (NCBI taxonomy): domain Eukaryota; kingdom Metazoa; phylum Chordata; class Mammalia; order Primates; family Tarsiidae; genus Carlito; species Carlito syrichta. The sequence continues at coordinate 498,927 of NW_007001070.1, forward strand.
AAAACCAAGTCTCGGAGAGGTTGAATAACTTACACAAGTTCTATAGCTATTAAGCGGTGGAGTTGAGATTTAAACCCTGGCAATGGGCTCTGGCCTCTCTGCCTACAGCCAGAATACCTCACTGCCTGGACCAGCATAAGCATGAATTGCAGAATATTAGCTTTGCTATTCCTTCTTCATTGCCGTCACCCCCCCTAGCAACAGAAAAGAAAAGAGACCACTTGGCTGGAAGGAGTCCTGGGATCTTGCACGGTTCCTTGTTGACTTGCTCTGAGACCCTGGGTGAGTTTTTTCCTCTTTCTGAGCCTCAGACTCTTCAGCTGTATAAGAATGATGGCCATGAATTCGTGCTTGGAGATGCCCAAAGAGTAACACAGTGATTGAAGCAGACTCAGTTGTAATCTTACGGAAGGGAAACACTTCATGACCATGTGTAGTACATCAATTACACGGGCACTCTCAGGAAAGACAACCCTCGGTAGTAGGGTACCTCCCCTCCTCATCATCATGTCTTCCCCTCCATCCCAGCCCTCACACATCCACAGTTTCCAAATGCAGGAGAAGTTAGAACAGCCAGATCTCTCTATCACCCTCCCCACGTCAAGGTCCCAGAGAAATGGCCTTGGGGAGAGAGGCCGGAGGAAGGCCAGCCGCCAGCCCACTGCCAAAACTGTTTAGTCTCCCACCAGCCTGACCTTGACTTTCTGGCCAGCTCTGAGCCAGACACACCAAAGGCTCTTCAGACTCAAGGCTACAAAAGCACAATGTTCTGGAAGCAGTCATAACCTCCCAAATCCTCTTGATTTTTTAATCCTTGCCTCCCGGCAGGGCAGGAATCCAAACAGAACCCTCGCCTCCTCATCCACCCCCAGCCTCGCCAGGGCCTGCACCAGCCTCAGTCTCTCTGCTCCATGCCCAGGGCCTTGGCTCCCAACTTCTCAAACCTCGAGCTTCCTGCTTTTCAGAGGAAATGTTCTCATGCGTCACCAGAGCTTGCTAATACGAGACAAAATCCAAAGAACATTTGGTATCTGGACAAATGTCAAATGTTTTCCCTGCGTACCAGAGATGAAATATAAATGAGTTAAGGAAAAAAAAAAGTGAAAAGCAAGCAGGCTGCTCTGAATCCGGAGCTACTGCCTTTCTCCTCAAATAGAGGACTCCAGAAAGGGGAATGGGATGCCCGTCACATTCCCGGGTATGAGGCCAGACAATTAGGTCCGCCAACCATCCTAGGAAAAGTGCTCCATACCTCATGTCTGAATATCACGACAGTCACCTTCGAAGGACTCTCCTTGGGAAGCTATGCACCGACACCAGCGCCCATCAAAGCCATTTGTTTGGGAATTCTTTTTTTGGAATGGCCGTCAGAGCCATGGTCGTATGACCCTTGATGTCCTGAATATCATCAAATGTCTTTCTTTCAATATTTCCTTTATCTCCAGGTAAAGAAAAAAAGTCATGGGGGGCCATATCTGTTGAGAAGCCCCCCCCCCATGTAAGCACACGGTGGCAAGTTTGCAAACTTAATTATCAGGCCTCAATAAATGACCACGACAGTGCTGACGGTCATTCCAGAAAAAGAGTTCCAAAACTGCTTTGATGGTGAATGAGGCGCCGACATCGGTGCATAGATTCCCAAGGGGAGTCCTTCAAAGGTGACCGTAGTGATATTCAGCCATGAGGCATGGAGCACTTTTTTTTTCCAGCTCTGATGATCTTCTGTAGCTCTTCAGGTCAAGGTTCTTGTCTTGTTCCCAGGAAGAATGAGGGACATGGACTGCCAGAAAGTGAGAAAGCAGGATTTATTGAGAGGACAAAGGAGCTCCCACAGTGGGGCGGGGGGGAACCCAAAGGGGTTGCCTGGCATGTAGCACTTTTTCTGGGATGGTTCAAAAACCTAAATGTCGGACCTCGTGTGGACATCATAAATGCCTCCCATTTCCAGAAAACCCCACGACAGCAGGAAAGAGAAGAAAACCCTGGCTAGAATCCCGTTGGGGAGCCTGAGTTCTGTCCACAATGCCTTCTGGGTAGTTCCCTGACCCTGGGCAAGTTACCTTACTTCTCTGGGTCTCAGACTCTTTACCTGTAAAATGATCACATCTAGAGATTGTGAATTCATGCTTAGAGAGGCCCATAGAATTAATGCAAGGAGTGAAACAGACTAAGGAGACTTCTTTCCACAGAAAAACACTTGGCTTGCATATTTAATACATAATAATATTCTCCACTTTGATTAAGAAATCTGCTCATTTCATTTCTTTCTTTCTTTTTTTTTTTTTTTTTTGAGCTGGAGTCTCACTCCATCGCCCAGGCTGGAGGGCAGTGGCATACACATGGCCACCCTAGCATCAACCTGCTGGGCATCGGCGATCCTTCAGTCTCAGTCTCCCAAGTAGCCGGAACTACAGGCATGTGCTACCATGACTGGCTAATTTTTTATTGATTTTAGAGACAGAGAAATGCCGAGTTGCCTGAGCTGGTCTTGAACTCTCGGGCTCAGGCAATTCACTCACCTCGGCCTCCCAAATGCTGGGATGACAGGCTGAGCCACCAAGCCTGACCTCATTTCACTTCTTAATAAACTTTTCTTATTTTAGAATAATTTAAGATTTAGGGTCACTTGAACCCAGGGGATCAGGGCTGCAGTCAGTTGTGAGCATGCCACTGCACTCCAGTCTGCGCGACAGAATGAGACTCTGACTCAAAAAAAAAAAGAAGAATTTAAGATTTACAGAAAGTTTGCAAAAATAGTAGGATCTCCATTTAGCTCACACCCAGCTTCCCCTTTATTAATATCTGATATTAGTATTGTACATTTATCACAATGCTTTTTCCTTAAAATGTGCAGCCCTCTCAGTCTATCAACAGAGGCGGGTACAGAGGAATTATTCTCCCAAGGAACAACAAAGTGTAATCTTGATAACTCAGACTCGGTTAGGGGGACAATAGGGAGCAGAAGAGAGTGGAGTTCACAGGCATAAATCCCGGCTAGAAGAGCTGCAGCTCAGATTCAGCTGTTGGCTACCGCATAGAAATGTAGATCCCTCACTACCAGATCTGAGAAGAAGGCAGGGTTGGGTTTTTGTTTTTGTTTTTCAGAGAAGTCAGAAATCTAGATTTTTATGTGAACTATACCCATTGCCAGTGGTTGGCTCATTCTATTTTTTTGTTTTCTTTCTCAAAATAATACACTGGCCAGACAAAGCAGACGTGCTCATTGAGTCTGGCCTGTGACTTTATGTCTGGGATCCTCAGTTCTATTAGCTTCAGGGGGCTGAGGTCCAGGTGTCAGCAGACTGGCTCCTTCTAGAGGCTCTGAGGGGAGGATTGCTTTCCTTGGCTTTCTCAGCTTCTAGAGGCCGACTGTGCTCCGTGGCTCATGACTCCACCCTCATCTTTAAAGTGCCCCACTGGGCTCTCCCAGCTCCCCTGCTCTGCTGGCCCTGCCTCTTCCCGCCTGCCTCTCATGCCTCTCAGGTGTGTGGCGATTACATCGTCAGACCCATCTGGATCATTCGGAACAAGCTCCCCGTCTCAAGATCCTTCACTAATCCCACCTGCAACTTCTTTTGTGCCATGTACAGTACCATTCACAGGTCTCAGAAAACACAGGTCAAGAGGGTCCCTATTCAGCCCCCCACTTGAGTTTAGAAGTTAAGCTCCCTTCCAGCTTTTGTGTGAAAAGATTCTCTCTCAACCACATGTCTTTCTTGTGATTCCATCTTCTCCTCTCAGAGAAGCCGCTCTAGAATGTGTTTGGAGGACAGTCGCCACGTGCCCAGCCGTGCAGGAGGGGTGAAGGGCAGGTGTGATAACAGAACAAACATTTTCTTCCTTTCTGAAGGATTCTGGTAGACTTGTAAAAAGTCCAGAATGTACAGAGATTCAGCACTCCAATAATTCATTTTATTTATTTATTTATTTATTTATTTTTATTATTATTTTTTTTTTATTTATTTTTTGGTCAGAGTCTCGCTCTGTTGCCCAGGCTGGAATGCAGTGGCACAATCATGGCTTACCTTGGCCTCCTGGGCTCAGGTGATCCTTCTGCCTCAGCTCCCCACCGAGTAGCTGGGACTACCCGCCACCATACTCAGTTAATGTTTTGTAGAGTTGAGATCTTGCTATGTTGCCCAGGCTGGTCTCAAACTCCTGGGCTCAAGCAGTCCTTTCACCTAGGCCTCCCAAAGTCCTGGGATTGCAGGAGTGACTCGCCATGCCTGGCCTGGAACTCACTTTCCTGGAAAGACTTTTAGGAGATTTACAGGGAAAAAATTGGGATACACACTTTTGGGGGGTGATATTGTATCGTATCATCCATTTATTGACATGTGACCGAACACTCCTGAGTGTTCTGTCATAAGGATGACACAGGACCTCACACAAAAGGACAGTCGCACACAAGGACCTCAACAATCCACACCAGGAAGGAGACGCTGAAAACACAGGCCGAGGAAGAGAGTTTTGACAGAAGTTAATACCTCTGAGATGAAACCTTTGGAGGTGACAAGGTCCAGATGACCTTATTCCCCTCACTCACGCCTTACACCCAAATAGATACTACAGCCATAAATATTAAGCAGGAGTGCACCCTCTCATCGGATCCCTGGAGTGAACATCTTTCAGAGTGCCTGTCCCATGTGTGTGTCAATGACCCTACCCATTTTGTCAGGGAAGCCCACTCCCTCTGACTCACTGAAGGATTTTTGCCACCTCTTTGCACTGATGACTGCATTTGATTGACACAAAGTAGACGTCTGGGGCTTACAGTCCCATCCCCAGACATTTGGGGCTGAAACCATGAGTCAAGTTGGCTGAGGACACAGACATAAAATCTGGAAGCAGAAGCATGACCGTCAGTGTAGTTTGGACATCTGTCCCCTTCAAATCTCGTGTTGAAATGTGATCCCCGGTGTTGGGGTCTGGAGGGAGGTGATTGGGTCATAAGGGCGGATCCCTCATGAATGGCTTGGTGACATTCCCTGGTTCTTCTGATTATACGTGAGTTCTCACTTTATTAGTTCACACGAAAACTGATTGTTTAAAAGAGCCAGGCACCTTCTCTCTCTCTCTCTCATTCTCTCTCCCTCCCTCCCTCTCTGTCTCTCTCTGTCTCAATCTCTCTGTCTCTGTTTTTCTCTCTCTTTATCTCTCTGTGTCTGTCTCTCTGTTTCTGTTTCTCTCTGTCTCTTTGTCTCTCTCTGTCACTCTGTCTCTGTCTCTCTCTGCCTTTCTGTCTCTCTCTCTCTCTCTCTGTCTCTGTTTCTCTCTGTCTCTTTGTCTCTCTCTGTGTGTGTCTCTGGTTCTTTCTCTGTCTCTCCTTCTCTCTCTGTCCTTCTCTGTCTCTGTCTCTTTCTCTCTGACATGCTGGCTCACCTTCCCCTCCACCATGACTAAAAGCTTCCCAAGGTCTCACCAGAAGCAGATGTCAGCACAGTGCAGGTCCAAGAGCCAAATCCTTGTTTCTTCAGAAATCATCCAGCCTCAGGCATCCTCTCTAGCAGTGCTAAACTGACGTCTTTCCTCATCAGAGACTGGGTTGGAGAGGGAGCCACTCTCCATACAGAGAGCAAGCGAAGCATGAAGACATCCCACACGGAAAGGGTGAGTGACTCCCAGAGAGGCCTCATGTCTCAAACATTTCCATTTCCAATCACTTTCAGAGGTCTGGCTGCATGCTTGCCCCTAAGCCCTGAGCCATTCTGGAGTCCAGCCCTGTTTCTTTAAAGTGAGTTTCCTGTCTTTCCTTAGGTGAGATCAAGTTGGCTTCTATCGCTTGAAACCAAACATTAATCCAGCCTCCTGAGATGTCTCAGAGAGTTTCCCCTGCAGGCTCCCACCCACTGCTACCTCCTCTAAAAATGTCTTCTCCTGTGACTGCATTCAGATCTCAGTCCCTGAGGGACTATTTCAGAAGGATTAGACTCCTGACATCTGTAAGACCAGGGAACACGATTCTCACAGCAGTGAGCGGTCATGAAATGTTTGGCCTAATTTCTCAAAATGAAGTCATTTTTATGGGTGGTTAATTTCCTCATGTCGCAGTAGTCGAATGGATTCATGTAAACCTTGGAAGTTTGCAGGGGTTTTATCCTCATTCTGGGCACTTTCCAAATTTTAAAGAGCAAAATGGGTCTTGGTATACGCCTGTTTTGCTGCTTTCACTTACTCAGCAATTACTGCAAGCACGTAAAGACAGACCTACTCAGGGCTTTGCCTCACGTAGAATGTGTCCACTCACAGTGCTTCATGGATCCACACAGCCATCCAGTGGGAAAGACCCTGCACTCCCATTTTACAGATGGCTGAGGAAGTAAGTGATTGACTGTGAAAGACAAGAGATGATTCAGTCTCTAAAATGGAATGAAGTCTGCTAACGTGACCAAGAGCACGTACCAGGAAGCAGACATGACCAAAGTCCAGAACAAAACAGGGTGTGGTGACAACCACACTGGGGAAATGGAACTTACTCAGAAATGAGGAAACTCAAGCCCTACGGTCAAATAGTAATGAGTTCTTATTTTAACCTTATCTGGACTAAAAACCCCTGTGGTGACATCCAGGAATGATTGTGAGCCTGCCATCCTCGGTCAGTGAGGAACTGGGGGAGGGCGCTGCATGCTAGGGAATAAATTGCCTGCTGTAACTGCTCTAGATGTGCCTGCCCACCCAACTTGTGATCCTGCAAGACCGTTATTAGTCTTGCTCCTGCTGCATTCCACGTCTCCGTGTCCGTCTTTTGATTTTGGACAGGTGAGTTCATTTCTCACATTGATCTAGGAAAACGGCACCGGACTATGAGCCCCTGAAGAATAAGTGCCAGGTCTAACCCATCTTGTGTTCTGAATCTCCCTCTGTCACCCAGGGCGGCATGCAATGGCTTGACCACAGCCTCAACCTCCTGGGCACAGGCAATCCTTCTGCTTCAGTTTCTTGAGTTTCAGGGACTACAAGTGTGTGCCACCATGCCCAGCTAATTTTTTTTTCTTATAGAGACGAGAGCTTATTATGTTGCCTGGGCTAGTCTCGAACTCCTGGGCTCAAATGATCTTCCCGCCCGGACCTCCCAAAGTGCTGGCATTATAGGTATGAGACACCCTGCCTGGCCTCTGATCCATCTTAATAAGCTAATCACCCCACACAGTAACTGACACACAGTGTTTCAGGGGTGACAAGGTGGTTTTATCTCACACAGCGACTCCAACCCACAGACAGCAGCTGCCTGCAATATATACTGAGAAGGAGCCCAAGAGGGCATCAGGACCCCCTGGGGAGAGGTACTGTGACTGAGTAGAGGTGTCTGCTGACAGGGAGAAGGGGGAAAGGGTAGCACAGGCCTCAGTATCCCCATCCTTATAATTCATGCTCAGTAAATGTTTGTTCAGTTAAACCAACCTGGCTGACCCAGGACTGAACCCCCATGTCGCCTGACTCTCTTCTTTCCATGACACTGGGCAGCATCTCCACCCCATCGCTAATATACTAGATCAAGGCAACAAACTACACCCCAAAAACTAACCCTGGCCTTCTGCCTGTTGCTGCAAACACAGTGTTATTGGAACAAACACATGTTCATTTGTGTATGTGTTGTTTACAAATGCTTTTGTGATGGTGCTACCAAAAATCACCTGCACACACATAGGTTCATTGTGGCACTATTCACAAAAGCAAAATGTGGCGCAAGCCAGATGCCCACCAAAAGTGGCCTGGATGGGGAAAATGTAGGACATAGACAAAGGGAGGACCCAAAAAACCAGAATTATCTTTTGGAGGGCAGACAGCTTGTAGCACAGTCTTCCCTCACTAGGAAAGTGTTCTAGGAACCCATCGGCATCAGGGTACCAGCTACCATTGTTGTGAGAGGCTGTGTTGCAAAAGAAATGTCCCAAGCTGTGGCAAACAGATTACTGGTTCTTCCACCATCACAACACAGCTGCCTACACCATGTTGAGTGTTCAGCAGCTTATGATCAAAAACGGCATGTCCTCCCTATTCACCCGTCTTATTTTTGTTTCCCCAGTTAAAAAAAAGTCCTCAAAGAGAAACATTTTACCAATGTGGAAAAGAGGAAACAAAAATGGCAGCAGCTCTAAAAGGTGCCAAAAATGACAAGTTCGAAAACTGTTTTGAGCAGTAGAAAAAGCATCCCGATAGATGTGTCGCATCAATCGAAGAGTACTTTGGAGAGGACTGAGTTTAGACATGGAAGAACAAGTACACAATTTTTATAAATAAATTCCAGGGCTTTTCGGATCCCCTTCATATACAGTGGGATATTATGCAGCCAAAATAAAATATTATGCCAAAGAGCAAAATCATGTCCTTTGCAGCAACATGGATGCAGCTGGAGACTCTCATACTAAGTGAACTATCACAGAGACAAAGAACTGAATACTACATGTTCTCATTCATGATCACGGGTCACATGAGCACAAGGATGGGAAGGGCAGACATTGTCACTACTGAGGTGGGAAGGGGAGAGGCGAGGGATGGGGGGTGCAGCAACACATTGGGTGCCAGGTTCACTGTTGGGAGAGAGAGGGCCCGTTCGAAGTCCAAACTTCACCTGCATGCAACTTACTTAGCAGTAAACGCTCACATGCACCCCACAACTCAAAATTAATTTAAATTAAATTTTTTAAAATGCTTTTGTAGTAGCAATAACATAGTGGAGTCATTGCAACAGGGTTGGGATGGTACACAAAGACAAAAATATTTACCCTCTGTCCCTTTATAGAAAACATCCAGCCAGCTTCACGCCCAAACCAAATTGTAAAAGTTCAGAGTAGCACAAAAGAGATCAATCTAACCTTATCCTTTCTCTTCTACGAAGTCACTTTTGTGCCTTGATAACCAAATTGAAGTGTGCGTTGCCATCACTAAGCATTCAAAGATCAAGTAGGCATGTGCGTGCATTCCCCATTGAGCTACTGTTAGACTGGCATTTAGAAAAGAATCGGCTCTCATAAATTAAGGACTTGAATTACTTGTGCCTAAGGTGGTTAATTCTTTGAAGAATAAAAGAAAACACAATCTAAAATGAGTCACAAGAGACTTAAAGCCTACTGTAAACGCTTATTTATCCAGGATCCAACCAGAGAACCATAACTTTCACTTCTTTTGTGGGGGGTTGGAGAGGAAACCCTATATAAAGATTTGCTAGTGAACTTGATGAGATGATCAGGTTTCAAAATAAAAGTAACTGGTTTTCATAACTGCAACACTAAAGTCTCATGCAAGAAAGATGTGGTCATCTTTGGGAGACTCAGAAGCAACAGAAAGCTCATCAGAGTTGATGCGGTTACATTGTGAACATGTCGTATATCAGGGTTGTCTCACAACTGGAGGGTTTCATGCAGTAGTCGAGGAGTTAAACCAAGTGCAAAGAAAGAAAATACATCCTAGTTAGTTTGCTCTTTGCCCAGTAGGATTGTGGATTGCAGTGCCACACAATCCAGGGCTCACATAGGGGATCACTAAATACTTGTCAAGTAATGTGTATGGAGCCACCAGCGGCTTCAGGACTCATAAACCAATTCCCCTTCTGTGATGGGAGAAAAGAGCTGGCAAGACATGGTCTGGCTAGTTGGTACCAGGAAGTCAAGGTCTACACAGCAGGTGCTCCTATCCAACGATCACTGTGCATTTTGCCAAAGTACAAATAAAAGAGTCCTTTCCTCAAAGTGATTTAAAAATTAGAGCTGGTAAATCATGTTCTCAACAGATCATCATTCTAAAGTCCTGACCAAGGAGCCCAGGTATGGAGCCGGCATGGATAACATGAGGAAGTAAGCAAATCAAGAAATGAGGGGATGGTTAGGAAAGTTATCCAGAGGTGAGATGACTTCATTTGGACAATCCTCTCGTTCATTTGTGCAATCAACAAACTTTTTTTTAATAGGAGTCTCATTCTGTCACCCAGGCTGGAGTGCCACCGCAGCCTTTACCTGTTGGGCTCAGGTGATCCTTTTACCTCAGCCTTCGAAGTAACTGCCACCACACCTGGCTAATTTTTTTGATTTATTATAGAGACGAGGTCTCACCAAGTTGCCCAGGCTGGTCTCGAACCCCTGGGCTCAGGCAATCCTCTCGCCTCTGCCTCCCAAAGTGCTGGGATTACAGTGTGAACCTCCATGCCCAGCCAACAAACATTTATGAAACAGTTATCTTTGGGGTTTCAGAGATAATATACTCCCCCCTTCCACACATAAGATTGGAACCACAGGGAAGATACAGGCAGGACCCAAACAGAAATCCAAGCATCATGTTTATGATTGATAACACCGACTAGAAAATGTGACTTTCTATTTGCATCCAAATCTTCAGGCTTCCCTGAAATAAATGGACCAGGATCTAGTCACTGGCCCGGCTGGTCCTGCCCAGAGGGTCACAGCCCTTACATGTGGCAGAAGGCAGAGAGAATGCAGATGACTTGCTAGCTCTGAGAGGGGGAAAGAAAAGGGTCTGGGATGAACATTGGCAGTTCTTCTTTGCAGAACACCCATCAGAAGAGTCATTTCATTTCTCGTGGTGAGAAGTAAGAGATAAGTAGAGAGAAGCAAAGCAGTTATCCCAGAGGAAGACATTCCCCAAAAATCAAGGCATATGAGTAATCCCCCATTAGCCCTAGTGTGTGTCAGCACTGTTTGGGGTGCTAGTAATACAAGGGAGAGCCCCCCCAAACAGAATTATCTTTTGGAGGATGGGTCCCTTGTAGTACAAGCTTCCCCTGCTAGGTAAGTGTTCTAGAAACCAATCAGCATCAGTGTACCAGCTAGTGTTGTTGGTTGTTGTGAGAGGCTGCATTTGGTTTCAGAGGGAATTTTTAAGAGTCAACACGTTTGCCCATTTCATGATAGGTGATTTACAAGCACACCTGCCCACACTGTGCTGAATCTCCAGTACTTTTTTTTTTAACCAGAAATGGCATGACCCCTGTGCCCCACCCTCCCTATTCATCCAATCTCACCCTAAGCAACTTTTTTTTTGTTTCCCTGATGAAAAAAGTGCTCAAAGAGAAACATTTTGCTGATGTGGGGGGGGCATGAATGGCAAAAGCACTAAAAGGCATCAAAGCTGACAAGTTCAAAACTATTTTTGAGCAGTGGGAAAAGTGTCTCGATAGGTGTATTGCATCAAACAGAGAGTATTGTCAAGGGGATTGAAGTTTAGACATGGAAGAATAAATACATAATTTTTTTATAAATAAATTCCAATTGTGGGGCATCCCCCCTTGTATAATGGTGAACAAGCTAGACAGAGGCTAAGTTCTCAAGGAGTTTACAGTCTAGTAGCAAAAGATAACAATAAAACATCAAACACAGAAACACACAACATAATATCAGACAGTGATGGATGCTGGGGAAAAATGTATGGGTTGCTTGAAAATATGGCAGAAGATAATTCCTCTTGTCCTTGTACCCTCATCTCATGCCTCTGAATAAGCCATGCTATTTTCTATCTGCCTTGAATCTGGGCAGGCTCTGTGACTTACTTTGACCAATAGAATGTAGCAGTAATGACATTCTAGGATTTTCCATCCGGGCCTCAAGAGAAACCACATGGCACGAGGCCCACCCAATCTGGAGACCATCTTGGACCTTCCTGCTCTGACAAGCTCCCAAGTGAATGCAGCGGTCTACGGCCTGAATGCAGCAAGGAGCAGAAGAATCACCTGGCTGAGCCCAGTAAACCCACAATAGCAAATTGGTTGTTTTAAGCCACTTGGTTTTGGTTCACACAAAAATAGGTACCTAAAACAAAAGTAGACTTTGTGGGGGAAAATTATTTAGATTGCTGGTCAGAGAAGGTCTTATGAGAAGATGGCATTTGAACTAAATTTTAAAAAAATAAGTAGTCACAAGACTCTGGGAGTGTCAGAGCATTCCAGGCAGAAAAAGAAGCAAGCACAGAGACTCAAAGGCAGAAACAAGCTGAGTGTGCTTGGGGAACCATTACCAGAGTTCACTGCAACATAAGGAGAGAAGGTGAGTCAGAGAGAGACAGGGGAAAGGTCTAGATCATAGAGAGCCTTACAAACCATAGTAAAGCATTTGGATTTTCTTTGAAGTCAATAGAAAACAATTGAAAGTCTTTAAGCAAAGGGTGACACAAACTGATTTATGTTTTCACAATATCTCTCTGGCTACTGTGTAGGGAATTGATTAGAGTTGTCCAAGAGTAAAACTGGGGAAGCCAGTCCCAATATCCTAAAAAACAAAAACCCAAAGCTCATAGGAGTTTTAAAAAAATACAAAAATAAAAACAAAACAGAATTATGGTGAAGACACCATAAATCCATCCACTTCAAATGAACAACTCAGTGAGTTTTACAAAAATAATCATTACCAAAGTAGAATTTCAACACACCTGCATCACCCCATAAAGGTCTCTAATGTCCTTTTCAGTCCAACCCCCCTCTGACCCTTGGCCAAAGCAACCCTGGTGACTATGACTCTCTATAAAAGTAACAAGTTGCCGGGCTCAGTGGCTCAGCCTGTAATCCCGCGCCTTTGGGAGGCTGAGGTGAGTGGATTGCCTGAGCCCGCAGGTTCGAGACCCGCCTGGGCAGCGAGACCTCATCTCTACAATAAATCAAAAATCAGCCGGGCGTGGTAGCGCGCGCCTGTAATTCCGGCTACTTGGAAGGCTGAGGCGGAAGGATCGCCGGAGCCCAGCAGGTCGAGGCTGCGGTGGCCGGAAGCGGCCATTGCACTCCAGTCTGGGCGACAGAGTGAGACTCCAACTCAAAAAAAAAAAAAAATTAACAAGTTACTTTCCATAACTATAGCTTTGCCTTTCCTAGAAATTTCACATAAATGAAATTCTACAAAAGGCCATCTTTTCTGTTCTTCCCACTCTTGGTTGTCCCTTCCTGCAGCGGGGGGTTGGCCAGCATGACGCCCCTGAGCTCCTTTAGCCCTTTCACTGGTCCAGCATGGAAGAAAAATGAGATCCTTGTCTGTGCATTTCTAGCCCTGCCCCTTGCCTCCCTCTCCGTGGGAGGTGGGCCATTCGCAGAGAGCATGTCCTCCACTGCTCTCAGCCATGGAGAAACATGGCTGTCATAGCTTCCCACTGAGGAGTGGGCTACAGGGTCAGCACTGCCTGTGACTAGGTGGCAAATCTCTGTACACAGGGATGTGTGCTCGCTACACAAAAATGAAGCCACAATCTTCAATATCAGCTTTGTCCATAATAAGGGGAACAGTTTGCCTCCATTTGCTGAACCTTTTATCTGGTTTCTCATTTGGTTAGAACTCATTGGAGGAAGAAGGTTGTTATTTGTTAACCACCCCCAAATGTCCCTCAACCGTCTATCCTGTGAGTTTCCTAACTCTATCCTTCTGACCCTGTGAATCCTTCTTTCTTTCTTCCCGCCTTCACCAGATTAAGAATTTATTTCCCAATTCCATGGAATTTTTATCTTTAAAGAATTATTACAAAATTTTAGACTATTTTAGAGATACAAATGCACAAAAGAAAAAAGATTAACATTACTTATTCTTCCGTCCTTAGAACTGTGCAATTCAATAAGGCCACCACTTGCTCTATATAGCTATTTAAATTAAAAATTAATTGTAATTAAGCTAAATTAAAAATCTAGTTCCTCAGTCACACTGGCTACATTCCAAGTACTCAAAAGTATTTAATGATGCAGATAGTAGCTACTGCATCAAGCAACAAAGCCTAGAATATTTCCGTCATCACAAAAGTTCTATTGGAGAGTACTACACTAGAGAAAATTTGGTATTTCATAGGACTTTTCACATTAAATTATATACAGGGGGTGCCAAGAAATGTATACACATTTTAAGAGATGTTATCTATGTATTACTTTTTGAAGTTGAATTGAATTATGGCCGCAATGTGTAGCATGACATTTGCTCAGCTACCACCATCTAGACATGGCACTTTTGGTGTTTCTGCCATTTTCTTTGACTGTCCTGCCTGTCACATGGTGATGCTAGCATTCATTTGATTAGCACTATCTTTTGAGCGAATGTCATACTTAAAATGTGTACACTTTTGGGGGCATATATATCCTTACATATATATAATAAGTATAACAAAAATAAGACCAATTATATGTACTGTTTGTAATCTCACATCTGCCTTAATCTGTATCTCACACATCTATCCTTCTATAATAAGACTTTTGGTGGTCGCAAGGTAATTTTTTTATATTGATGTACTTTAATTTCTGTAGCAAAAGGTTAAAAATGATCATTTCCCCCTCAAACATTTATCACAGCCCAAGATACCCTGAATATTCTGGAACACCTTCATAACTGTCTTAAATTCTTCGAATGATTTACAGAGTCAGAGAGCACACACACATTTAAACTTCTACAAGGCGTTGCCTGTTAGAAAGGGTACCCTGGCACGGAAACCACATCCTGCCCGCCACCTCCATGGCTCAAAGAAATGGAGTGTCATTCAGGATGACTTTGCAGCTCTGCAGATAGCTGTTTGGAAAACAAAGAGGCGGGCTGGTGGATTGCAGTCACATGACTTGCCCCTCAGAAACTGCTATCCTCTGTAATACCTCTAAGTTTCCTTTAAATGCAGTGAGAATCCGTTGTTCTCTTGGGGGTGTTTGAGATGGTTCTCACCAGCAACTTGATCTTAAACTCAAGGCTAACCACGGGTATGTTCTGTCACTGGTATGTCCTCAACTCAGCATCTCCTGCCACCTTGCGTGTGACACTGTTGCCACTCTGATCCCATCTCGTTGCAGCAGCTAAGTGTGGCTCTCAGTATTGGAGGGGACACTTTGGCATCTGTAGCAGGAGTAGGGATGGACTCTGAGGACCCACTGCCCAGGTGTGGATCCTGGTTCTGCCACTTGCTGGCTGTGGGACTTTTGCCATGTTACAAAGCCATTCTTGTTTCGTTTCCTCATCCAAGAAATGGGATCCTCAGTATAATAGCATTTCTCTTATATGCCTGGCACATGTAAGTGTTTGATACACAAACAACCTGACCAGTGTATCATTTTTGAGGGCTGCAAAGTATTTTTTTTGTACTGATGCCTCCATAATTTCTGCAGCTAAATGTTAAACATGCCTTAGTCAGTATAAAATGCAGCCGGCTCATCTTCTGCCTTCATCTAGACATGGCACTTTTGGTGGGATAGGAGAGCAGCAAATGCAGCCAACCCTGCAAGTCTAACACACCTTGGCTGACATTGAACTTGAGGCCGCTGAAAGACCCAGATCAACATTTCCAAGCGCTTGCGGCGTGAGCGGCATACTTTCTCTGTAGGGAAAATGACTGATCACCAAATGCGTTTGGAAAACATCGTTCCTTCTCTAGAGTTGCAAGGCATATTGGTATATTGAAGGTTCTGAGAGGTCCTGCATCAAAGAAACTTGGTGAATCTTACTGAAAGAAGCATTTGCCAAAATGTTTTTGATCTGATCACTTTTCATTTAGAACAGTCTGGGAGCACCACCCATCAGCATAGCATCTTTAAAGATATTTGTGCGTGACATTGATCCATTAGCTGCACTTTCCCCAGGAGCATCTGCTAAGCCTCCTGCCTGCCCTACCCCATGCCCCTATTCTTGGTTTGTTGAAAGTTTTGGCAGAACTTTGTGGTTTTTTTCTCATCAGTTTTATCATATCTTGTTAGCTTTAGTCTAGAAGCTTTAGGGAGGATCTTGTGATTAAGTGTACGTTCCAGGCTTGTCTCCTGGAAAATTTATTAGCTTGATTTTGTTTTGTCTTCTCCCGAGGATCTGGCAGAGATATGAGGAAAACAGCCTCAAGGGTAGGGCATGAGCCTCCCTGGCTTGTTTTCTAGTTGTCTGTGTCTGAGATCTGTAACACCCTTGAACATCACTCTCACCGGTGTTCTGGCAGGGACAAATACGAACATAAAATTATCCTACAAGTAATTTGATAGCAACCTTTTAGGGGCATTACCGTCAATGGAATGGGATAAATATATATATATATATATTTTTTTTTTTTTTTAAAGATGTGGGGTACAATTCAGGATTAG